>NC_133334.1:260479610-260667355 GCF_042186555.1 Aquarana catesbeiana
TCACAATGCCCCATCATACAGCAGGTACACTGCCATGCTTTGTGATAATGCATGTTTTGGCGCAGGTTTCTACAACACACAAGTGTGAACGAGCCCCAAGTCTTCCCAGTGATGAGCATCTCCCAGCATCTTGTTCTGGGTGGTGACTGAGGGGTGCAATGACGGAGAGACATTGGCGGGGATTTACTAAAACTGGTGCACACAGAATCTGGTGCAACTGTGCAGAGTAACCAATCAGCTTCCAGGTTTTATTGTCAAAGCTTAAAGTATAACTAAAGGCAAAACTTTAAAAAAAATTTTGGATATAATGTAGAGGGAATAGAATGTTGGTTTTTATTGCTGTCTGTGTCCCTGTTATGCAGATTCACACACTGGGGTTGATTTACTAAAGGCAAATAGATTGTGCAATTTGCGAAGTGCAATTTTACTCTGCAAGAGCAGTTGCTCTAGAGCTTAGTAAATGAGGGGGAGCTTCACTTTCCAAAGGGTACCCAATCACATGCAAGGGAAATTAAAAAAAACAGCATTTTACTTGCATAGAAGTCCCTGTTATGCAGATTCACACACTGGGGTTGATTTACTGAAGGCAAATAGACTGTGCACTTTGCAAAGTGCAGTTGCTGCAAAGCTTAGTAAATGAGGTAAAGCTTCACTTTGCAAAGAATAGCCAATCACCTGCAAGGTAAATTTAAAAAAAAAAGAAGCTTTACCTCATTTCCTAAGCTCTGGAGCAACTGCTCATGCAGAGGGCAACTGCAAAGTGCACAGTCTATTTGCCTTTAGTAAATCTACCCCCTATTTGTCCTGTTTACCATTATCATTGAAAGTGAAAGTAAAAGAAAATCCCACATTTTGTGTTGTCCGCAGAAAAGAAGTAAAGGGAAATCTTCCAATGGGGGGACACTAGTTCTGGTGACTGGGGGTGATGGGTGGGGTCCCCAATGAATCCCTTTAATTTGCAGGGATTTCCTCTCACTTCCTGTTTGGCTATGGAACAGGAAGTGAACAGATGGCGAAAAAAAAATTTCACAGGGGTTATAACCCTCCCTTATTCGATCCAAAATGGAAAAAAAAAAAAAAAAAGTTTTGCCTACAGTTCTACTTTAATTAAACAAGCTGAAGTTAAAAGCTGATCGGTTATTCAGATTCGCTGTGCATCCATTCTAGTAAATTCCCCCAACTGAGGCTGATTTACTAAAGGAGTTGAAAACCTTCACTCATAAAATGGTGCGAATATTCATTTCAATTACCCAATCATTTGAAAAGGGAATTCAGGTTCACTCTGAACACCCAATCATGTGCAGAAGAGATAAGTAAACAGGGATTTACTTTTCACACGATTGGATAGTTGTAGTGAAAATTCACTTCATTTTATAATGAAGATTCTCAACTCCTCAGTCTCCCTATCCAACAGTAAGTGATCTTTCCTGAACTTCTCCAGACTTCTGCTGGTAAAATTGCTGAATTGGATTGTTACATTGTTGGGATAGATAAATGCTGTTTATGGCTTTGAGCTCCAGGTGGACTACAAGTCCCAGCAGAATTTTTATTTTTGGGTTATTTTAAAGCAGTTTTGCTGGACAGATTGCAGCAGCTTTCTCTGATGCAGCTGCTGCCTAGCAGGATGGGAGTTGTAGTTATGCTGTGGTGGGGGTGACTGTTGTATCAATTAAATACAAAGTTTTACTATGTAGGCGAAAGCTTCATGGGCTGTAGTCTGTCGTCACTGCCTGTGATTCTAAGTCTGTTCAGACCTTGGCGTCCTGGTGCGGTGGGGTTGATTTACTAAAGGCAAACAGACTGTGCACTTTTCAAAGTGCAGTTGCTTCAGAGCTTAGTAAATGACTTTCACTTTGCAAAGAATACCCAATCACATGAAAATAAAAAATAAAATTTTTTTTGCTTGCACATGATTGGATGTTGGAAGTCAGGAGAACTTCTGTTCATTTACTAAGCTCTGGAGCAACTACACTTTCCAAAGTGCGCAGTCTATTTGCCTTTAGTAAATCATCCCTAGTGCTTTAACCACTTCAGCCCCGGAAGATTTGGCTGCTCAATGACCAGGCCATTTTTTGCGATTCGGCACTGCGTCGCTTTAACTGACAATTGCGCGGTCGTGCGAGGCTGCACCCAAACAAAACTGACCTCCTTTTTTCCCCACAAATAGAGCTTTCTTTTGGTGGTATTTGATCACCTCTGCGGTTTTTATTTATTGCGATATAAACAAAAAAAGAGCAACAATTTTGAAAAAACCCAATATCTTTTAATTTTGCTATAATAAATATCCCAATTAAAAAAAAAAAAAAAAAAAAGTACATATTTTTGGTAAAAAAAATCGCAATAAGTGTATATTGATTGGTTTGTGCAAAAGTTATAGCGTCTACAAAATAGGGGATAGATTTATGGCATTTTTATTATTATTATTATTTTTTTTTTTTTACTAGTAATGGTGGCGATCTGCAATTTTTATCAGGACTGCGATATAGAGTGAATTGAGCGGCTCTTTCAGGGCGCTTTGCAGGAGCTATTTTTAGCACTATAGTGCCTGCAAAGTGTGAAAGTAACCTTCAATTTTATTTTAAAATAATAAACATATTATACTTACCTGCCCTGTATAATGATATTGCACAGATTGGCCCCGAACGTCCTCCTCTGGGGTCCCCGACGCATCGGACACTTTTGACACTATTTTTGGGACCAGTGACAATTATACAGAGATCAGTGCTATAAAAATGCACTGATTACTGTATAAATGTCACTGGCAGGGAAGGGGTTAACACTAGGGGGCGATCAAGGGGTTAACTGCGTTCCCTCACTGTGTCCTAACTGTAGGGGGGAGGGGACTGACTATGAGAGATGACAGATCGGTGTTCATAATCAGTATGAACACACGATCTGTCTCTTCTCCCCTGAGAGAACCGGGATCTGTGTGTTTACACACACACAGATCCCAGTTCTCGCTCTGTCGTGAGCGATCGCGGATGCCCAGCGGTCATCGTGCCCGCTGGGCACTCGCATCGGCTCTGGCAGAGGGCCGCGGGCGCGCGCACCCCCTAGTGGCCAAAAGGCAAAGCGACGTAAGATAATGTCGTTTTGCCCAGGGGAGCCAAACTGCCGCAGTAAAACTGCGACGGCTGGTCTGGACGCGGTTAAAGCAGACGCGTTAATGTGTGGGTTTTTTTTAACATGTTAACGTACATTGCATTAAGACAACCCAAATGAATGAGCTGGCCATGCATCAAAACATTAAAAAAAAACTAATAAAAAAGAAATATGCACCATTTTTGGTAATGCAGTGCACCACAACACAAGGTAGTGCATTGTCGTGTGGTGTGCTGCATCATTCCTAAAGGCAAATAGACTGTAAACTCTGCAAGTGCAGTTGCTCCAGATCTTAGTAAATGGGGTAAAGTTTCACTTTACAAAGAATACCCAATCACCTGCAAGGAAAATAAAAAAAACAGCATTTTTGCTTGCACATGATTGGAGGATGGAAGTCAGCAGAGATCCACCTCATTTACTGAATTTGGAGCAACTGCTCTTGCAGAGTGCAACGGCACTTTGCAAAGTGCACAGTCTATTTTACTTTAGTAAATCAACCTCAAAGTGCGGTAACATGCCTTGATGCACGCCTTGCCACAACACGCTGCAGCTGAAAAGTGTGTTTGATCCCTAAGCATACAGATCGATCATTAAGTGATGGGAAGGATGGCTACACTGTCACAGCCAGGGCTGCTGTAAGAAATCACAGGGGGGCCCCGTACAGCCTACTTGGCAGAGCCCCCCCACCCCCCATCCTTAATACATCAAAACCATATTTTCACTAAAAATATACAAAAAACATCATTAGCAGACACAAACATAGAATTGTGTGAATTAGCCCCTTTTCAATAGTTTTTTTTAATTTTTTTTTTAAAAATTATGATTTAAAAAATAAAATTCACATTTTTAAAATTATTTTACAATGACTAAAAATTACTTATTATAATGTTTAAAAATTATTATTATATTTTTTTACAATTTATTCTTGTACAGGACAGGGTACTGCTATACACCGCGCGTTTTGGCAGGCGTAAAAATGTGCACATTTGCTAGATGCATGGGGCACTATTAAGAATTAAGAATTAATGGCACCCGCGGGCGTCTGCAAAAGGCAGCACGTTTTTGTGCGGTGCGGGAAAATGTGTGAATTTGCATTCGTCCTTGCACCGCACCTGATATGAATAAACCCTAATTACAGACTAGTTTAGTAGCACAGCTGGGCTGTTTAGACTGCTTTCAGACTGGGGCGGGCGGGCGTCGGCGGTAAAGCTTTAGCGGCACTATTCGGCCACTAGCAGGGCGGTTTTAACCCCTGCTAGCGCCGAAAAAGGGTTAAAACCACCCGCAAAGCGCCACTGCAGCTGCACTGCAGCGGCGCCTTGCGGCGCTGCCCCACTGTTTTCAATGGAAGGGGCGCTTTAGCAGTGAATACACTGCTCCTATAGCGCTGCAAAGATGCGGCTTGCAGGACTTTTTTGACCGTCCTGCAAGCGCACCACTCCAGTGTGAAATCCCTCGGGCTTTCACATTGGAGTGAATTGAGCGTCTCTTTATGGGCGCTTTGCAGGCGCTATTTTAAGCGCTATAGCGCCTGCAAAGTGCCTCACTGTGAAAGTAGCCTTAAAGTGATTCCAAAAAAAGTTCAATTTTATTTTAAAATAATACTTATATAGTAGTTATACTTACCTGGCCTTTGTAATTGTTTTGCACAGATTGGTCCCGAACTTCCTCCTCTGGGGTCCCCCGCCGGTGCTCTCGGCTTCTCCTCCCCTCTGAGTGCCCCAATGGCAAGTCGCTCGGTATTGGGGCACTCGTGGGGGCTTGATCCCAAGCCAGGCTGTGTGCGTCTATTGACACACACAGTGCATCTCGGCTCTGCCCCCCCCCCCCCCCCCCCGGTCCCTCCTTACAGGAATTAATTGATAGAGCCAATGGCTCCCACTGCTGCCTCCATGTCCTGTGAGGAGAGAGCGAGAGAGAGAGAGTAGTGCCACTGCACTGGATGGAGATTGGGCCCTTTGAGCCCAGGTTCACATTGGTGTGGCTTTGAAATTGAGCTACTTCAGCGCGATTTTTTGCTGACCATGGAAGGTTTTTTACCCTAATGCAGAGTGTTACCCTAAAACTTCATATTTCTAATATGTACCTGCTGTACCATGTACTTGTATGAGAATGTCTCCTGTTCTGTTTGTATTGCTTCCTTTGTGTTAAATCGCTGGTGTTCTTCCAGTCCCCCTGCTTTCCTATTAAAAACTGACCACATTAAGCAGGAGAGCACAGCGTGGCTAGTTCTCTAGCTATGCTGGGAGTTTGTGTTTGTGGTAAGGAGTGTAACTATATTGAAAACATGTGAACACAGGGGTATTATCCCCTATATAGTAGCAAAGAGGGAGAATGGGGGTTGGGACTTTAGATATACCCCCCATGTGCACAATAACATAGAAGCAGATACTAATAACATACAATATGTCTAAAAGAGTTTTTTTTCTTTATTTTACACAAAATAAAAACCATATATTACTATCGATATAGTACATTACAAACAAGTCTGTGCATAAGGTCTGCTAGAAGGGTCAACGCGTTTCGCGGATCATCAGCTTCATCAGGACCGGTAGAGCTAGGCACATTGAGACTGATAAATCAAACAATTTAAAAACAGATCCAAAATGGATGTAGTATAATATACTAGGTGTCCATGGAAGGAAAAGGATCAATGTATCTCAAGAAGTAGCCTGCCGGCCCATGGGAGGGCAACCATCAAGTTAAAGTATCAAGGCCAGGTAAGCCAAGATCTGAGTTGATATGTATATAATATTGTAGTGAATCAAAGATGAAGTCCAGGTAGATTGTAATGCATGTACTGCGACCGAGGGGCTCGGTGTGCTGCTGCTTCTCCTCCCCCCAGCTCTTATGCAGCTGAGAACGGAGGGAATGGGATCAATTATAAAAAAAGGGAAAAAAAGGTACTTATAATTTATAATTTATTTATAATTTATAATGTATAATATTTATAAATTATAATTCATCCTTATAAAAAAATCTTTTGTCTTTCATTTCTATTTTAAACTGAATGGGTTGTTTTACAAGGTGATCGTTTACAATCACTTTAAGTAATACCAGCCTTTTGATGTTTAGGTTATTTTTCTCTTTTTTGTTTTTACCTGGTGATTCCGCCAGTAACACACCTCCTGTCCTAGGGTGACAACACCCTCTCTCTGTACTGTATCTATGGTGTTGTCATCCTAGAGCAGGACTTCAGAACATCTCCCCCTCTCCTCTTCTTCATAACATAAGGAGGGGGGGGGGGGTGTTCCTTAGTCCCCAGAGATAGCAGGGAACAATGTAACTGATAAGAGTGCAGCACAATCAGAGAGCACAGGAAGTTATCAGCTGACAAGATTTCTGGCAGGATCAACAGGCTTTTTTTTTTATACTTATCAAACAGATGCATACCTCCCAACATTTTGAGATGGGAATGAGGGACACCTACTAGCAAACGTATGCAGGCATAGGACACGCCCCCTGCCACACCCCCTCAAAGGAGAATACACCCCCCAAAAAAGGTTAATTAAATCCACAAGTACTTTTTTACCACTACTATTCCTTTATATTGGCTTTTAAAATGTACAAATGCAGCAATTTAGAATTTGGATGAAAGGTTTAGCACTGGGAAACACTTTTTGAAAGATAAAAAGTGCATTTTATATACAGCTATATAGATCAGACCAAAATGAGGGACAAATGAGGAGGAATGAGGGACAGAGGGACATTGCTCCTCAAAATCAGGGACAGTTGGGAGCTATACAGATGTAACAAAAACTCTCTATTTATTATGAAGATCCTTGTGTGAAGCACTTCCTGTTAAAGGGTGACAACACCCTGTCCCTATCTCCCAATTCCACTCCCGCATTGTCACCCAGTCTAATGCACTCCTAGTGGAGACTACAAGCAGCTCAGACACTCATTACACAGGCATGGCCCACCAGTGTCATCAGGAAGCTGGACCGGAGCAATGGTGTGCAGTCAATGTTGCAGCGAGTACATGTAGGCAGGAAGTGGCTGAACGAGGCTGGAGTAGATCAGTAGCACTGAGATGGGAATAAAGATTAAAAAAAGGTGAAAACAAAGATTTTATGGGGAAAAAAAGCTATTGTTTATAATACACAGAGCAAACTGTGGAGTTGGTTTACTAAAACTGGACAGTGCAGAATCTGGGTCAGCTCTGTATGGTAGCCAATCAGCTTCTAACTTCAGCTTGTTCAGTTCAGCTTTGGCAATAAAACCTGGAAGCTGATTGGTTTCTCTGCAGAGCTGCCCCAGATTTTGCACTCTCCAGTTTTAGTAAATCAACCCCCTAAATGTCATCCAGTTCTGGTTAAGCTTTATGTTATCCTACAATTATATATATATATATATATATATATATATATATATATATATATATATATATATATATATATATATATATTTATTTATAGTAATAAAAAGGAAACAAAATCACTTTCAGATGATGAAATTTGCGGAAGTGTTAGAAACTCGATGACCGTGCTGTGATGTATTGATTATTTTCTGTATCTCACAAAGGGTTAAATCAAGTCACTAATGCAACCTCGTGTCATTCCAGCAGCAGCCACCAGGGTGGCCCATGTCCCCTTAGGAAGAGGTTTACATTGTACGATTGGTCATTCTGCATTACAAGGCCTGACTGATATGTTCCCAGAGGGATATTTTACTTTTCTCATCATTTCAGATCCTTTCACCTATTTATAAAGCCAACAATTTATCTGCTCAATGCTTTTTTTTTTTTCAAATTTCCACGAACATGAGGTTTTATTTTGGATACATATTTGGTCACTTTATTAAAACGTTTATGAAGTTGTTATTATTATTATTATTATTATTATTATTATTATTATTATTATTATTATTATTAATAATAATAATAATAATATTATAACACCAGATTTATATAGTGCCAAAAATTTGCAAAGCGCTTTACAAAATACAGCAAGAGGGAACATTCGCAATACAATTCAATACAAATGGGTTAGGGAGGTTCTGCTCATGAGAGCTTACAATCTAAAAGGTAGTAAAAAAGATTTCAGTGGGGGCTGGTAAATCATTTTTGGAAAAAGTTTTACAGACCTCCCCCAGCCAGGACACAGGTCATCAGAAGACATGCAGTATCAGTTAATATGCACCTGGAGTATCTTCCAAATTTTGATTTGCAGAAGCTCCTGCAGACAACCACTTCCCATAATCAAGAGAAGGGAACGGGGAGGATTGTGTGTTGGAGCAAACTGCATTGTGTGCAATGGCTAAGCTGTTGTAGATAATTCAGGGAAACAGGACAAGAAGACCAGGGATACAACATAATAAAATTTTCTCTCAAACAGCCCATCGGCAAGGAGGAAAACACAGGAAAACCACATTTTTTTCATTGATATAGCTCTGACATATTCCATAGTGCGGTAGTGTACAGAGAACACTGAGCCAGTCCCATCAGTCTCTGCACCAGAGGAGCTTACACTCTAATGTCCCACCACAGTCACACACTATTAGTATACATTTTTATAGTTCTGACGTATACCGCAGTGGTGTACAAAGAACACTCAACCTCAGTCTCGGCACCACAGGAGCTTACACTCTAAAGTCCCACCACAGTAACTCACTATTATATTAAGGTGAAAAACTTTCTGTTCTGCATTAGCCATTAATGTCTAAAACGCTGGCAACAAAAGTGAGTACACCCCTAAGTGAAAATGTCCAAATTGGGCCCAATTAGCCATTTTCCCTCCCCAGTGTCATGTGACTCATCAGTGTTTTAAAGGGGTTGTAAAGGTAAAAATTTTTTCACCTTAATGCATTCTATGCATTAAGGTGAAAAAACTTCTGACAGAACCGCCGCCCCCAGCCCCCCCGTTTTACTTACCTGACGCCTCGAAAGTCAGCTTCGCGTTCCCGACATCTGTTCCTCCGCTCACCCTGGCCGCTGATTGGCTGCAGTGGATGGATTGAAAGCAGCGCAGCCATTGGCTCGCGCTGCTGTCAATCACATCCGATGACGCGGCGCGCCGGGGGGCGGGGCCGAGTGATACAGCGAGCGGCTCTAGCCGCCGGCTGTATCACGGGAGCGCGCCCGCAAGCACTCACCACCGTGCGAGGGAGCTCGCATTAAGGTGGTGAATGCTTGCGGGGAGGAGCTGAAACAGCCGCCGAGGGACCCCAGAAGACGAGGTTCGGGGCCACTCTGTGCAGAACGAGCTGCACAGTGAAGGTAAGTATAACATGTTTGTTATTTAAAAAAAAAAAAAAAAACACCTTTACAAACGCTTTAAGGTCTAAGGTGTGAATGGGGAGCAGGTGTGTTAAATTTGGTGTTATCGCTCTCACTCTCTTATACTGGTCACTGGAAGTTCAACATGGCAAATCATGATAAAGAACTCTCTAAGGATCTGAAAAAAAAATGTTGCTCTACATAAAGATGGCCTAGGCTATTGCCAAGACCCTGAAACTGAGCTGCAGTACGGTGGCCACGACCATACAGTGGTTTAACGGGACGGGTTCCACTCATCATAGTCGACCAAAGAAGTTGAGTGCACGTGCTCAGCGTCATATCCAGAGGTTGTCTTTAGGAAATAGATGTATGAGTGCTGCCAGCATTGCTGCAGAGTTTGAAGGGGTGGGGGTTCAGCCTGTCAGTGCTCAGACCATACGCCGCACACTGCATCAAATTGGTCTGCATGGCTGTCATCCCAGAAGGAAAACTCTTCTAAAGATGATGCACAAGAAAGCCCACAAACAGTTTGCTGAAGACAAGCAGACTAAGGACATGGATTACTGGAACCAAGTCCTGTGGTCTGATGAGACCAAGATAAACTTATTTGGTTCAGATGGTGACAAGCGTGTGTGGTGGCAACCAGGTGAGGAGTACAAAGACAAGTGTGTCTTGCCTACAGTCAAGCATGGTGGTGGGAGTGTCATGGTCTGGGGCTGCATGAGTGCTGCCGGCACCGGGGAGCTACAGTTCATTGAGGGAACTATGAATGCCAACATGTACTGTGACATACTGAAGCAGAGCATGATCCCCTCCCTTCAGAAACTGGGCCACAGGGCAGTATTCCAACATAACAACCCCAAACACGCCTCCAAGATGACCACTGCCTTGCTAAAGAAGCTGGGGGTAAAGGTGATGGACTGGCCAATCATGTCTCCAGACCTAAACCCTATTGAGCATCTGTGGAGCATCTTCAAATGGAAGGTGGAGGAGCGCAAGATCTCCAACATCCACCAGCTCTGTGATGTCATCATGGAGGAGTGGAAGAGGACTCCAGTGGTAACCTGTGAAGCTCTGGTGAACTCCATGCCCAAGAGGGTTAAAGTGATTGTAAAGGATCATTTTTTTAACCACTTCCCGCCCGGCCTATAGCAGATTGACGGCCGGGCAGTGGTTCAGTTATCCTGTCATATGACGTCCTTCAGGATAACAGCCGCCACGTGTCTGTTGGGGTGCGCATCGCGGCGATCGGTGGAGCGGTGTGTCAGTCTGACACACCGCTCCACCAATCACGACTGATCACGATGTGTCCAATCACGGCTGATCACGATGTCAATAGGAAAAGCCGTTGATTGGCTTTTCCTCACTCGCGTCTGACAGACGCGAGTAAAGGAGAGCCGGTCGGTGGCTCTCCTGACAGGGGGGTCTGCGCTGATTGTCTATCAGCGCAGCCCCCCCTCGGATGCCCGCACTAGATCACCAGGGAAGCCGCCAGGACCACCAGGGAAGCGGGCAACATGTGGATGGCCAAGTATGTACCCCATGGCCATCCACATGAGCCCAATGTGCCCAGTCTGTGCCAATTAATGCCCACAAATGGGCACTGACTGGCACCATTATAAATCAGTGATGCCCAGCAATGCCACCCATCAATGTCATCAGTGCCACCTATCAGTGCCCATTCGTGCCCTTCAGTGCTCACCTATCAGTGCCCATCCGTGCCACCTATCAGTGCCACCCATAATTACCCATCAGTGCCACCCATAAGTTCCCCTTCAGTGCCGCCTATGAGTGCCCATCAGTGCTGTCTATGAGTAGCCATCAGTGTCGCCTATGAGTGCCCATCAGTGCCGCATACCAGTGCCACCTATCAGTGCCCATCAGTGCCACCTATCAGTGTCCATCATCAGTGCCTGTCAGTGCCACCTCATCAGTGCCACCTCATTGGTGCCAGCTCATCGGTGCCCATCAGTGTCACCTTATCAGTGCCCGTCAGTGCAGCCATATCAGTGCCCATCATTGAAGAAGAAAACTTACTTATTTACAAAAATTTTTAACAGAAACAAAGAAAAACTTGTTTTTTTTCAAAATTTTCGGTCTTTTTTTATCTGTTGCGCAAAAAATAAAAACAGCAGAGGTGATCAAATACCACCAAAAGAAAGCTCTATTTGTGGGAACAAAATGATAAAAAATTTGTTTGGGTACAGTGTTGTATGACCGCGCAATTGTCATTCAAATTGCGACAGCGCTGAAAGCTGAAAATTGGCTTGGGCAGGAAGGTGCCTAAGTGCCTGGTATTAAAGTGGTTAAATAACAAACATATCATATTTACCTCCACTGTGCAGCTCGTTTTGCTCAGAGTGGCCCGAACATCCTCTTCTAGGGTCCCTCGGAAGCTCTCGCGGCTCCTCCCCTCATCAGATAACCCCCTAGGAGAAGCGCTCTCCCAGGGGGGTTACCTTGCAGGCATGCTCCCGGGTCCAGAATTTGCGTTCATAGATATGAAAGCTGGACTCGGCCCCGCCTCCCTGGCGCCCGCTTCATTGGATTTGATTGACAGCAGTGGGAGCCAATGGCTGTGCTGCTATCAATCGGGGGGGGGGGGGCTCCGGTCACTGAGAGGTGTTTTTTCACCTTAATGCATAGGACGCATTAAGGTGAAAAAACACAAGGGTTTACAACCCCTTTAAGGCAATGCTGGAAAATAATGGTGGCCACACAAAATTTGGAAATTTGGCCCAATTTGGACATTTTCACTTAGGGGTGTACTCACTTTTGTTGCCAGCGGTTTAGACATTAATGGATGTGTGTTGAGTTATTTTGAGGGGACAGCAAATTTACACTGTTATACAAGCTGTACACTCACTACTTTACATTGTAGCAAAGTGTCATTTCTTCAGTGTTGTCACATGAAAAGATAGAATAAAATATTTACAAAAATGTGAGGGGTGTACTTACTTTTGTGAGATACTGTGTATCTATGAAATATTGCACCGTGCTGTACAGAGAACACTGAGCCATTCACAACGGTCTCTGCACCAGAGGAGCTTACACTCTAATGTCCCTCTACATTAACACACTATTATTATTATACATTTATATAGCTCTGACATAGTTCGCAGTGCTGTACAGGAAACACTGAACCAGTCATATCAGTCTCTGCACCAGAGGAGCTTACACTCTAATACCCCCCCCCCCCCCCCAGGCACACACTATTATTATTATTATTATACAATAATATATCTCTGACATATGCCACAGAGCTGTACAGAGAACACTGAGCCAGTCACATCAGTCTCTGCTCAGAGTTGAGGGACGGAGAGGCGGATGATGCAGCCATCATGTGACTGTGAGTCTAGACACAAAGCAGGAAATAAATGAGTGTTTGCTACTTTTTTTTTACTTTTCATTTTTAATATCTTATCCTTTTGTTTCATTTTATGTCAGTGAAACAAAGAGCTCCTGTCCTTGCTGCTAAGGGCCAGTTCACATCTGTGTGGTGCATTTCCATTGTAAAGCCACAGTCCTGTGGCTTGGTAATAGAAGGATTTGTAGTAGTAGAAGACTCCTCCTTCTAATCCTGAGCTGTAGACACCACTAATGGACGACAAGCTCTCCTTTTTGGTCCAGTTAGACTCAAATGCTTTAATTTCCTAAAATGT
Source organism: Aquarana catesbeiana (assembly GCF_042186555.1). Classification (NCBI taxonomy): domain Eukaryota; kingdom Metazoa; phylum Chordata; class Amphibia; order Anura; family Ranidae; genus Aquarana; species Aquarana catesbeiana. The sequence goes on from NC_133334.1 coordinate 260,492,592, forward strand.
GTTCAATGCCAAGAAAAGTTTTCAGTTTTGTATGGAGTGTGGAAGGATTAGAACCCCAGCCGAGTTTTTGTCTGGCTTTGTCTCTATTTGTCCTGGTGTCTCTGAGACAAACAGTGAGGGAAAATACAACATTTTACAGTTGTCACCAGAACAGGAATAGAGGAAAACCTTCCAATGGGGACACCTGTCCTTCATAGGTGTCTCCATTCATCTATTTTAAAGTTGACTTTTTTTCAGTTGTGCACAGTTGTATCAACGGCAGCTTCAGGGCTACTCGGGGCAGTTTTATTTTATTAAAGGGCAACTCCGACCTTCCCTTCAGTCTTGCACAGTTTTACAGGCTCCTCTCCTGTAATAAACATTGCTCACGTTGATTTCATTGCACATTGTGAGCTTCCCACAATGTGCATTAGAAGCTGCAGCAAGTCAGATAGAGCCATTTCCTGGATAGAGGATGTACAGCATCATCTAGCAGGGTTGTCTTAATGAGTGGGCACACCTGGGCACTGCCCAGGGGCCCCAGCTGCATGGGGGGCCTCTTCACTTTCCCCAAAGCAGCTGGTCCTTGAGTCCACGTTGCCCCAAAATCGGGGGCCCCATGATGGCACTGAGAGTGATGGATACACAGGGGAGGCAGGCTGGCAGCAGTGCGCCGTGCTGTGCAGAACGATACCTATTATTTCACAGCCAGCAGGGAGGGGCGGGGCCGGAGCGCCAGTGATGCTCTGACCCCGCCCCATGCAGCTTGAATGCTTGGGATGTGAAGGCTGCGGGGTAGGAGCTGGAGTGGGAGCTGCTGAGTCGGCAGCACTGAGAGCCCGCCTGCGGAAGTAGCATTGTGGATGGTGTCATGGTGAGCCCAGCTGTCCAGCACTTTTTGCACCGAAAGGCTTGGAATGCCCGGAGGGATGCTCCCTTCTCCGCCCCTCCTTCTGCCTGCTTGATTGGTATAGGTGAGTCCAGTGCTGGAGGTGGGTACATAGCCAAAAGTTTACATGCACTGTATCTCCACTGGAAAAGGGGGTACTACATGGATGGAATGATGGTGCTGGGGGATATCAAGGGTGTATGGGGGGGAAAACAATGCTATGGGGGGATCTGGGGTGTATAGGGGGGAAGCAATGCTTGGAGTAGCTTGGGTGGCTATAGTGCTAGAGGTATCAGGGATGTAGAGAGGCCACAGTGTAAACGGTATCAGGGATGTAGTGGGGTCACAATATAAGGGTTATCTTATGGTATATGGTAACAGAGCTGGGGAGATATCTAGGGGAGTAGAAGGGTCAGAGTGCTGGGGGGATATCTGGGGTGTAGAGGGGTCAGAGTGCTGGGGGGATATCTGGGGTATAGAGGGGTCAGAGTGCTGGGGGATATCTAGGGTATAGAAGGGTCAGAGTGCTGGGGGGGATATCTGGGGTGTAGAGGGGTCAAAGTACTGGGGGGATATCTGGGGTGTAGAGGGGTCAGAGTGCTGGTTGGATATCTGGGGTGTAGAGGGGTCAGAGTGCTGGGGGATATCTGGGGTGTAGAGGGGACAGAGTGCTGGGAGGGATATCTGGGGTGTAGAGGTGTCAGAGTGCTGGTTGGATATCTGGGATGTAGAGGGGTCAGAGTTCTGGGGGGATATCTGGGGTGTAGAGGGGTCAGAGTGCTGGGGGGATATCTGGGTGTAGAGGGGTCAGAGTGCTGGGGGGATATCTGGGTGTAGAGGGGTCAGAGTGCTGGGGGGATATCTGGGTGTAGAGGGGTCAGAGTGCTGGGGGGATATCTGGGGGTGTAGAGGGGTCACAGTGCTGGGGGGATATCTGGGGTGTAGAGGGGTCAGAGTGCTGGGGGATATCTAGGGTATAGAAGGGTCAGAGTGCTGGGGGGGATATCTGGGGTGTAGAGGGGTCAAAGTACTGGGGGGATATCTGGGGTGTAGAGGGGTCAGAGTGCTGGTTGGATATCTGGGGTGTAGAGGGGTCAGAGTGCTGGGGGATATCTGGGGTGTAGAGGGGACAGAGTGCTGGGAGGGATATCTGGGGTGTAGAGGTGTCAGAGTGCTGGTTGGATATCTGGGATGTAGAGGGGTCAGAGTTCTGGGGGGATATCTGGGGTGTAGAGGGGTCAGAGTGCTGGGGGGATATCTGGGTGTAGAGGGGTCAGAGTGCTGGGGGGATATCTGGGTGTAGAGGGGTCAGAGTGCTGGGGGGATATCTGGGGGTGTAGAGGGGTCACAGTGCTGAGGGATATGTGGGATGTAGAGGGGTCAGATGCTGAGGGATATCTAGGGTATAGAAGGGTCAGAGTGCTGGGGGGGGATATCTGGGGTGTAGAGTGGTCAAAGTACTGGGGGGATATCTGGGGTGTAGAGGTGTCAGAGTGCTTGTTGGATATCTGGGGTGTAGAGGGGTCAGAGTGCTGGGGGGATATCTGGGGTGTAGAGGGGTCAGAGTGCTGGTTGTATATCTGGGGTGTAGAGGGGTCAGAGTGCTGGGGGGATATCTGGGATTTAGAGGGGTCAGAGTGCTGGGGGGATATCTGGGGTGTAGAGGTGTCAGAGTGCTTGTTGGATATCTGGGGTGTAGAGGGGTCAGAGTGCTGGTTGGATATCTGGGGTGTAAAGGGGTCAGAGTGCTGGGGGGATATCTGGGGTGTAGAGGGTTCAGAGTGCTGGGGGGGTATCTGGGGTGTAGAGGTGTCAGAGTGCTGGTTGGATATCTGGGGTGTAGAGGGGTCAGAGGGCTGGGGGGATATCTGGGGTGTAGAGGGGTCAGAGTTCTGGGGGGATATCTGGGGTGTAGAGGGGTCAGAGTGCTGGGGGATATCTGGGGTGTAGAGGGGCCATAGTGCTGGGGAGGCATGTAGTATTTTCCCACTGTTTATTTGCTGTACAGAATGATTGTTCATGTAGTTAATGTGGAGCTCCACCCAAAAGAGGAAGCTCCGCTTGTCTGCCTCCTACCTACTTGATGTCTGTTTACCTGCACTGTCTCCATTGTAGGGGCCACAGAGCATTACTTTGCCCAGGGGCCCATGATGCTATTAAGATTGCCCTGTAATCTAGTCCAGTGGTCTCCAAACTGTGGCCCAGGATGTGGCTCTTTATCTGGCCCTTGGGGCACTATTTCACCAAGTGACATCAATTATGGGGCACCATTCCCCCTACTGACACCATCAATTATATTCTTACCATTGATACCAACAATGGGGCACTATTTCTCCCATTAAAAAAAAAATGATGGGGCACTGATGTTGGGGCATTTTCTACTCCCACTGGCCACAATTCGGCTCTCCTAAAGCCCGAAGGGCGGTAAAATGGCCTATTGCTTAGGAAGTTTGGAGACCCCTGATCTAGGCCTTTCGCTTCCAGCCTGAATGTCCCTGGGCCGCCCCTTTTATTCATTGAATTTCAGTTCCTTTAATCATGGAGGCTCAGCATCACACGTGGGAGGTACCTATGCAAATACAGCCTGCCTAGGAACTCCCACTTCTCCAGACTGACACCCACCCATCAAGGCAAGAGCCAGTACACTAATTGCATCAGGACTGAGGGCTCCTGAGAGGAGTACTGAGGCAGGGAGCTGTGATGTATTTAAGAAGCTATGTACAGCACCCTGCTGGCTCCTCCTACCAGCTATGATCTGCTTACATTGCATGGAGAAGCGTACAGACGCAATGGTGACATTGCTGGGTCTTAACCAGGGATGTGCGGTGAGGTCAGTGGCTGGTGAGGCACTGGCTAGTATCAATATCCCGAAAAAGTAACATTGGATTTCCAGATTTTGATAGTGGAGTTTTATCTGGCTTTAGGTGGTAAGGTTCTGAAAAAAAAAAAGTTGTGTTGAAGATCGATGAGATAAACATAGAGATACATTTCCAGCATTACAATTTTTTAATTAAGATATTATAATTATCTCGGTTTTATGCAATTTTTGTTCTTGTCATGATTATGCAGATTTGATACAAATAAGAATACATAAAGGATATGAAAAATGAAAAATAAATAAACACATAAATAAATAAAGCATAAATAAATAACAAACTTGAAGAAGCCGTGTGGGTTAGTGGCGTAACGAGTAGGGCGGAGCCAAGTGAAGTCACTTATATTTATCTTGGGTTTTATGCAATTTTTGTTCTTGTCATGATTATGTAGATTTGATACAAATAAGAATACATAAAGGATATAAATAAATATATAAATAAAGCATAAATAAATAACAACCTTGAAGAACCCACGTGGGTTAGTGGCGTAACACACAGGACGGAGCCAAGTGACGTCACTTCTGGTCCGGGGGCCGAAAACAGGAAGTTGGTGTAATTCAATGCTGATGATGTATTTTTAGAATGTTAATGCATTTTTACTGCTGTTTGAAGTATTTTTAATTAAAAAAAAAAAAAAACACAACTGGAGGCTTCCCCTTCTTTCCCTTTGGTGAGTCCACTTAGCAATTAAGATGGGGAGTCCAATGCCGTGGATTTAAAGGGAACCTGCTGCCACCATACAGGAGGATTTAAAGGGAACCTGCTGCCACCTTATAGTCTAGTCCTTAAGTCCGCTTTGGGGGAATCCGGGTGATGGATGGAGTGATCTATATCCAGTCTTTACCCCTTTGAGACCCGTATATTCATGTATATGGGTCCCATACTTCAGGTGAGTGGCTATTTCTTCCGGTGGTGGAGTATTCTCATTTGAGGTGGAGCACGGAATTAAAAATAGGCTTTTCATGGGATGGATGGGTGGATATTTTGATTACTGAGGCTTTTATTGGTTTATCATAATAATTATACACCATATGGACTTATTATTGTGATGAATTTGGTATTTGTTTGATATTTAGTATTACATACATATTCATTTTTAGCACAACACTATTTATAATTGTATATTCATCTCGGTTTTATGCAATTTACGTTCTTGTCATGATTATGTAGATTTGATACAAATAAGAATAAATAAAGGAAATAAAAATAAATAAATCATAAATAAATAATTAAACAAATATAAAAAAAAAAAAAAAAGAGGGCCAGAGTCCTTCATGGTGGTATTTCGGGTGATAGGCTTTGCAATGAGTCACACCCAAGTATTTGGTCCAGAGGAGGAGGGGCCACAATCCGTGGTCGATGTAGAATGTATACATAATATACCCATCACAGAGGGTGGGCTCAGGCCCACTGGACCAGGCTGCCCATCTGTTCTGGAGGCGAGCGGTACCTTGATTACAATGTGCACTGCGGAAGGAACGCTCGTTTATACAAAAATCATCACACATGGAGAATGTAATCAGTGTCCAGCTGTGCGCACTTGTAAAGTTGTTATAATCCCTGGCTGTGCTATAAACAGGAAAGTACATATTATAGATCTACAGCCTGCGTTCACAAATAATAAACCGCCCGCTCTCACTGGACGCCAAAATCCCTGCTCCGTCACCCCACCGGAATGAGTCACAAATGGCGCCCCCCCCCCAACACTGCACAAAATCTTAATGGGGTTCAATGATTCATTCACCTCAATCTCTGCACCAGAGGAGCTTACGTTCTAATGTCCCATCACAGTAACAAACTATTATTAGTATATATATATATATATATATATATATATATAGTATATAGCTCTGACATATACCATAGTGCTGTACACAGAGCACTGAGCCAGGGGTTGAATTTTTTTTTAAATAAAAATAACAAACATGTTATACTTACCTGCTCTGTGCAAGCGTTTTGCACAGAGCAGACCTGATCCTCCTCTTCTGGGGTGCCCCGTTGGCACTCCTGGCTCCTCCCCTTCATTGGGTTCCCCCACAGAGAGCCTCTTACCATGGGGGCTCCCATGTGGGCGTGCTCTTGAGTCCCGCTGCTGCGTCCATTGACACAGACGAGACTCGGCTCCGCCCCACCGCGTCACTGGATTTGATTGGCTCCCGCTGCTATCTATCGAATGAGGACAGAGGCAGCGATTGGAGCTACTGGGTTCGTGGCCATCGCTTAAATGGATGGGCTCAAAAGGGGGAGGGGGGGGGCTCTGGGGGCAGCTGCAGCAAAGAAAGTTTTTTCACCTTAATGCATAATACATTAACGTGTTACTAAACCCAGTGCTATGAAAATAGTTCATCTGCTCATCCACAGTGTCCACAGTTTACAAATCTTCTTTTTACATTAAAATACTGCCACTATATACGTTTTTGGCTGATCTGTATACCACGGTCATGTGATAACCTGCAGAGTTTGTCCAGAGCTGTGTGTTCAGGAAGGAGGAGATTTCCACTATAGCCTGTATACACGTCCACATGTGTGATGTCAATGTCATGTGACCAGGCTAGCTCTGGGAACAAGGAAATGTTCTCTCCAGCATAAAAGACATAACTGAGCATGTGCAGGTTGGCTACCCTGCCTTTGTGCTAGCTGGCCTTCCCTAGATAGACAGTGCAGGAGGGAGAGGATCTGTGCATACAGGATCAAACAGCCTTTTTACACAATGCGGAGGATTAACCCCTTAAGTTCCACAGTGAGTATAACAATTATGCTATTCTGCATATACAGACTGATTTTACTGTTGTGGGTTTAGTAACACTTTAAGGTGAAAAACCATGAGATTTTACAATCCCTTTAAGGACCGCCCTATAGCAGACATACTGCTACAGGGCGGTCCTACTGTGCAGAATCATGTATATGGACAGCGCAGTGGCTAAGTGGTTAGCACTTCCGCCTGGCAGCACTAAGGTCGTTCAAATCCCAACCATGGCACTACCAGCATTGTTTCCTCCCACACTCCAAAGACATGCTGGTAGATTAATTGGCTCCTGTCTAAATTGGCCCCCAGTATGTATGTATGAATGTGAGTTAGGGACCTTAGAGTGTAAGCTCCTTGAGGGCAGGGAGTAATGTGATAGTACAATGTATATGTAAAGCGCTGTGTAAATTTATGGCATTATTTAGGTACCTGAAATTAATAAATATATATGTGATTCTGCACTTCCGCCTCAAAGGGGCGAGCAGCCACCAGTGGGCTGCTTCCACTGTGATTACTCACAGCAAAAGCCAATCTGTGCGTGCCGGGCAATGGATGATCGACGGGCCAAGCGTTCTGACAGCAGGGATGTGATGGATTTTTGCAGGGAAAGAAAATCTATCACTTCCTTTACTAAAAACAGCATACAGTTTAAACAAAAACACTGGCTTAGATGCCCCAGATGCCCTTCCCAGTTACAGTGGCAGTGCATATTTTTTTAGCACTGATCACTGTATTAGTGTCAATGGTTCCCACAAAGTGTCAGTTAGTGTCTGATTGTCCGCTGCAATATCGCAGTCCCGCTATAAGTCGCTGATGGCCGCCATAACTAAAAATAAATACATAAATAAAAATTCCAGTATCTATCCAATAGATTGTAGACGCTATAACTTTTGCGCAAACCAATCAATATACGCTTTTTGGGATTTTTTTTTAACCAAAAATATGTAGCAGAATACATATTGGCCTAAATTTATGAAGCAATTAGATTTTTAAATTTTTTTTTTATTGGATGTATTTTATAGCAGAATGTAAAAAAAAAATGTTTGTTTTTTTTCTCAAAATTGTCGGTCTTTTTTTGTTTATAGTGCAAAAAAAAAAAAAAAGCAAAGGTGATCAAATACCACGAAAAAAAAAGCTCTATTTGTGGGAAGATAAATTATACAAGTTTTATTTGGGTACAGCGTAGCATGACCGCGCAATTGTCAGTAACGCAGTGTCGTATCACAAAAAATGGCCTGTTCATTTAGGGGGGTAAATCTTGCGGAGGTCAAGTGGTTATACATGGTATTGCCTGGAATTTCACATTTTATTTATGCGTTTGTCAGTTTGTTGCGTAACACAAATGTACATCAGGAGAGGTTTTTAAAGTTATACTGCAGTCAAAATTGAAAATTAAAAAAAAAAAAAAAAAAAAATTGAAAATTAATTGTTGCAGGGCGTAGAGGAGACACAGTTCCATGCTCTGTATTTCAGTTTTCCTTCAGCCATTGATACAATGCTCCAGTCCAAACCAAACTGCTATCAGCCATCTGGTCATCTGGGAACCCCTTCTACTGGCCTGTTTCTAATGTAAGGGAGGAGTTCTGAGACACGCCCATGGCAGACTCCTCACTGTCTAGTGTCAGGACTAGGAGGAACCTCACAGCCACCAATCAGATTCCAACATGCTTTACAAGCTTGATAGCTGGAGAATAACGAGATGACATTGTAAGTAATCTGAAAAATATAATAGAATACATTTTATATTAAGATACACTGAAATTGTATCAATAGCCGAAACTTTTTTCGTTCGTTTTGGATGGGGCTAAAGAAGGTTAGACCCTCTGTCATGTTTGTATCTTTATTGCTTTCTGTGTTTGAATCTCTCCAGTGGGGACACAGACAGCCCCCTTAATTTAAATAAGGTGACCCATATAATTTCAACAAAAATCTATTGAATGCAAAGGTTCTTATGGAGATGCCAACATTTTTCGGGGATACACACCTTCCCCTTTCATCAAGGCTTAATTTTATTGCTGGACCCAAAAATTGACCCTTTAGGGATATAAGGTAGTGAGGAGATAAATAAAGCCAGAGCTGATCACTAGTTTGGCCAAACCATTGATCAATTGGAGCTGGATTTACTTATCTCCTTAGCTCTAAAGAAGGGGTCTCAAATTGGTGGTCCACCAGCTGTAGCAAAACTACAAGTCCCATGAGGCATTGCAAGACTGACAGTTACAATCATGACTCCCACAAGAAGAGGCATGATGGGACTTGTAGTTTCGCAACAGGGCCGCCAGTTTTAGACCACTGCTCTAAAGGATCTCTTGTTGGGTTCAGGTTCCTTCCAGCCAGACGCATAGATTTCAATGCGTTTTTTTTTTGAAGCACGTGATCAGAACCTTGAGGCTCTAATTTGCTTCAAAACAGGTGGGCTCGGGGCGCAGAGCCCACCCACTTGTGTGACATTAGCGAATAAATGTTCGCTAATGTCTTCCTGCTTCTCCTCCCGGCCTTTCAGGAAGCGGGTCCTGAGACCCGATTGGCCAGGGAGTCTTAGGACCCCCGTCCAATTGGGTCCTGATTGGCTGGGAGGAGAAGCAACTGCCCCGGCTCTTCCCTTTGCAAGCTGTGGGCCATGTCCAGCGAGGAGCAACAGGTGGAGGGGCGAGAGAAGCAGCAACAACCTTTTCCAGGAGCCCTACCTCGGATCCAGCGCCAACACCACCACCTCATCATCGTCACCTGGAGCCCGGCGATGGTCAGCACAGGGATGAGCAAGAGCGAGGAGAACACCAAGGACAAGAAGGATAAGATAAGGCCATGGGGGCACACGGGGGACACAGAATCCAGTCACAACACCTCTGCTGGGCCTCAAATTCTAATCTGGGGTCTGCTTCTACCTTTGATCGATTGAGCACCGGGGGGGGGGCACAGTTTTGTTTGCCGCCCCCCCCACAAAAAATTGAGCACCAGCCGCCACTGGTATGAACGCTGGCAATCCAGCCTAGGATGGAGCCCAGCATCCTTCTATCTTGTCTCTTCATCAATTAAAATCTGACTGAATTTATATCTCTTCTCCACTCCAAGCCAACACTAAACAAAACTTTTCTCTGGAGAAACACTTAAATCTGACCTCCGGTCTTCCCTTCAAGTCTTACACAGTTGTACCGGCTCCTTTCCTGGACTGAAATGGTTTCCTCTGATTTCACCGCACACTGTGAGCTTCTCATAATAGAAGCTGCAGCAAGTCACATATAGCCCACCTGGCTGGAGGACGCCCAGCATTATCTAAGCTCTATCTTCCCTAGACTGACTATCTCTGCTCTGCCCCTTTTATTGACTGGATTTCAGTTCTTAGAAGAAAAAAGTGGATGGCCACACTCAGATATGCAGAAGATTGCAGGAGTTTATTGAAGTCAATCCTTTAAAACAGACACAACAGAATCTACAAGACAAGAACAGCGTTGGCACGTTTCGCTTGGAGCACAAAACGCGTTGACACTGTTCCTGTAGTTTGCAGTTGTGTCTCTTTGGATGGATTGTCTTCCATAAACTCCTGCAATCTTTTCATATCTGAGAGCCGTCATCCACTTTTTTCTTCTAATTCCGTGTAAACATGATCGGATTTTCCGACAACAAATGTTGGATGTGAGCTTGTTGGCGGAAAGTCCGACCGTGTGTATGCTCCATAGAACATTTGCTGTCGGACTTTCCGCCAACAAATGTTGGCTAGCAGGTTTTCAAATTTTCCGCCAACAAAACTTTGTTGTCGGAAAGTCTGATCGTGTGTACACAAGTCCGTCGCACAAAAGTTCACGCATGCTCACGCTCGGAATCAAGCACCAGCCTGGAAGCGCTCGGTCTTGTAAAACTAGCGTTCGTAATGGAGATATCACATGACTATAGGACTTCCTTTTTCTCGGCTCACCGTACGTCTTGTACATCACTACGCTCGTAATTGTTGGCCAACATTTGTGTGACCGTGAGTATGCAAGACAAGTTGGAGCCAACAACCTTCGGACAAAAGTTCACGGTTTTGTTGTCGGAAAGTCCGATCGTGTGTACGAGGCATTAGAGTCTGCAGTTGCGAGCCGGACCTGCACCTTTTTATGTGGAATGAAGGGCTAGATTGAGGTGGACGGACCTGGACCAGTGCCGCTCCTTTACTGTGTAGCAAAGTCTTTAAACTCTTCCAGTCTAATGAGGACATCCAAGGCCAAAGATAGCTGACATCCTTCTGTAAGTAGTGGGTTGTGAGGCAAAGTGGGTGCAAGGTGAAAGTTATTGGGCGCCAGACACTTCTTGAATGCAAAAGAGATGTTTATTTCTTTTACAGTCTTTCTTTTATGAGGGAGAGAGGGTTAAGGGCCAGGACACCCTTAAGAAGTTGCAATTTCTCGGCAGACTCCGAGACTTAAATAGGAAGACAGCCGTACAGGGAAAGGCCCCAGCAAGGCGCCACGTCTGCATGTGCAGGATTGCTGTCTCCTATGGTAACAGTCTTTAACAGTTCCTAACACAAATCATACCAGTCCTCTCAGTTTCACTACAATTTCTACTTGTGGTTCTTCAGCCCCTTGAGCTCCTGGTCTCTCACTGGACCCTCTGATTCACTGACTCTGAATCCCTGGAGCTCCTCAAAGCTTTGTGGTGGTATCTCCCTCAAGCGTCACCCGCTCTTTCCTGCTGGGTCCCTAGCTTGGCACTCCAGATACTTCTCAAGCTTCACCCCTGCTAACCAGCGAGGTCCCTGGCTTGACTCACAAGGCTGCTCTGCAAGCGTCACGTCCGCTGGTTGGGTTCCTGGCTTGATCACCTCCTGAAGTTTCCCCATTCTCCACCGAGCCCGTTCGGTGAGAATATGGTTCCGGTAGTTGCTTCAGTTACTCACTGTGGTCCCTGGTAATAAGGTAAATGGTCCCTTTGTGGTGACAGCTTCCCTTCTACCTCCGACCACTGACAGGTTCTCCGGCCGGCAGAACCATCACTTCTAGTTGGACTGCAAGCCGCAGTTCCAACCCTGTGCTGCCCCCTTACTTCTGCCCTCACACAGCCTGGCAGCCCGATGCCCCCTGAGATAGGCCCAATCTCCGGCCCAGCAGCCCCGGGGCGTAAAACACACGTCCACCCAGACAGCCGTCCAGGTGGCACAGAACATAGATGACCTGACTCCACCCGAGTATATAGGTTCTCCCAGCAGGCCAAGGGATTCAGGAAAACCCCTGCCCATTGGCTGAGATACCCCATATACCCATAACCTGACCTTGGGTTGCTCTTCTCATATCTAATACCACCAAGTACCTAGTGGTAGAAGAAAAAAGTACGACAAGGTGAAACTTAGGGAGAAATCAATGGATCTCTATCAATTAACCAGGATAACTACTCCTGGCAAGTAAATTTGTGAGGAGCAACCCTGCCTAAACTACATGGTACTACAACTGTATGGATTTCAGTCTTGCAATCATGGAGGCTCAGCATCACATGTGGGCATTACCTGCATGCAAATACAGCCTGCCTGCCTGGGAACATCTGCAGTTCCAGACTGACAGCCACCATTTTAAAGCACTCTGATATTTGCATAACTCATAAAAGATAACCCACTGTTTGCATCAGGACTGAGGACTTTTGAGAGGAGAACTGAGGCAGGGGGCTGTGATGTTTTCAGGAAGCTATGTACAGCACCAGGGCCACTGATAAGGCAGTACAGCCAGCCCTCCTGTGCTGGGCCCAGGCCCCATCAGATTAAAAAGAGGGCACGGGCATCTGCCAAGTAGGTGGGCCATCTGTACTGCTTTGTGACTCATGTGGATCCCCCTGCAGCACTACCAACTTTCTCCCTCTGTCTGCGCTGCAGGGGGATCATTTCTTGTACCTATGCCCCGTTCCATCTGCTGTCTGCTCCCCATTTTGTGCTCCTCCAACCCTGCAATGCTGCCGGCTTCCCTCCTCTCCTATCCTGCTGGCAACTGCTAAGGGCAAACAGGGGGATTGTTTAAGGATGGAGAGCGGGAGACCGATAAAATATGTCATATCTACAGGCCCTTCTTTTGCCGAATGAACACAGTGAGCAATCGGTAGTGATTGCTCATTTGTCCATTTATCACTGAAGCATAGTAAACTCATTTTACTATGCTTCAGTTTGTGAATAAGGCCGGCCATACATTATACTATTTTTTTACAATTTTCTGTACAATTTTCTTTAGATTTACCTTCAACTATGTAGTGCAAGGGCCTGCCTAAATGGATACAATTAAAAGTTTTGTTTAGTTTTAACCTTATATTATATGATTTATGGTAAATCTAAAGGACAATTGTACAAGAAAGCTCAACATGTAAGGCCAGCCTAAGCAGGAAGGCTCAGAGCACTTCCTATTCATTCAGCTGAGGCTGAAGCGGGAAAGGGACCAGTGTCGGGGCACAGGGGCGCCGCCCCCCTAATCCATGTGCTATTCACTTGACCGGGTCTTGTTCAAAGAAGGTATCATTTCTGCCCATGACTGCAAAGTATACCATCGCAGCTGCGGCAGTTTTATTTGATATTTTTTGGGGAGGGGGGGCCCCATCAGATAGGCTGGATGGGGCCCCATGATTTATAAAAGCAGCCCTGTACAGCACTCTGCTGGCTCCTCTCACCAGCCTACATTGCTTAGAGAAGCATAGAGACTTAGTGGTGACATCACTGAGTCTTAAATTAGGTATATATATAAAAAAAATATGTAGAATACATTTTGGCCTAAACTGATGAAGAAATTTGTTTTTTTTTACATTTTTTGGGGGGATTTTTATTATAGCAAAAAAAATTATTTTTTTTTCAAAATTGTCGTTTTTTTTTTTTTGCGCTATAAACATCACTGAGTCTTAAATTAGCTATGAAAAAAAAAAAACATGTAGAAGAAGAATACATATCGGCCTAAACTGATGAAGAAATTCGTTCTTTTACATTTTTTGGGGGGATTTTTATTATAGTAAAAGTAAAAAATATTGTTTTTTTTTCAAAATTTTCTTTTTTTTTTTGCGGTATAAACAAAAAAAGACCGACAATTTAAAAAAAAAAACTATATGTTTCTTCATCAGTTTAGGCCGATATGTATTCTTTTTTTTTTTTTATACCTAATTTAAGACTCAGTGATGTCACCACTGCGTCTCTACGCTTCTCTAAGCAATGCAGGTAAGAACCATTGTCGCTCTTTTTTTGTTTATAGCGCAAAAAAAAAAAAAAAACAACGCAGAGGTGATCGAACACCTTCAAAAGAAAGCTCTATTTGTGGGAAAAAAAAGGACATACATCTTGCTTGGGTACAGCGTCTCACGACCACGCAATTGTCAGTTAAAGCGGCGCAGTGCCGTATCGCAAAAAATGGCCTGGTCATTAAGGGGGGCAAATCCTTCCGGTCCTTAAGTGGTTAAAAAATGTTGATGAGGGGGGGAGAAGAAATAAATCATGGAAGGCAAAAAATAAGTGGATTAAACTTCAGCAAAGTCGGGGAAATCCTTTAGTCTAACATACAAACTCGGCGGCGGCCAAGCGTTGCATTTCTGCTCTCCAGCTCGATCCAGCAGCTGCGGCGCAGAGTAATATAAGTGAATTTTGGAGTATTTTTAGCCCTCTCTCAGTGCAGGGAAGCTGCTGATTTGGGTTATTGCACACTGCCGGATCTGTGTGAACGGTGGACGTGAGATTTCAAACAGCAGATCACTTAGTTTACGTATTTGGTGCCCAGAAAATTTTCCAAATAAACACAGCTTGATTCAACTTGGGTGGGCAAGCTTATCAACAGACTAATTTCATAAACAAATGGAGCGAGCACCCAGAAAGCCATTGGCTGGTAGAGGGGAGACACGTGGAGGGGCTTGCAAACTCTTCTCTCCCTCTCTCTTCCCCCCCCCCCCTTCTCCTTTTTGCAATGAAATTTTAATTAATGTGGGTGGGCTGAGAATTGGACGACTGTTTATCATAGACAATTTATTTTCCAGCGCTAAGTCAACATAAAATAGCAAACTTACAACAATTATTTAACATTTCGAAGCTATGAGGAAGGGACACAAGCTGTGTGGAATTCACTGGCGGGATTCAGGCTGCTGCTGGGACCAGGCTCTGCTGAAGAGAGAAACTTCTGCTCTACTTTTTGGGGACGGCAGAGCGTTTTCCTGGAAGGTTCCTGAGCATGAGTTGTCTGTACAACGGCCACCTTCCTCAGCTGGGGGGTGAGGTGCCAACAAGGCCACCTCTGGTCTACCTGTATGGGGCAGAGAGGACTTTGATGCCCACTTTGGGGTTTGCTTCTTCAGGCATCCTTACCAGACAGGAGCCACCTCAGAAGCCACCTTATAGCTACATTGCCTTGATTGCCATGGCCATTAAGGAATCCCCAGACCACAAGGTCACCCTGAATGGCATCTACCAGTATATTATGGACCGTTTCCCCTTCTACCACGACAACAAGCAAGGTTGGCAGAACTCCATCAGGCACAACCTGTCCCTCAACGACTGCTTCATCAAGGTGGCCAGGGAAAAGGGCAGACCTGGGAAGGGCAGCTACTGGACCTTGGACCCTAAGTGCCTGGACATGTTTGAAAATGGCAACTTCAGAAGGAGGAAAAGGAAAGCCAAACCTCTGCCGTGCCAGGACAGCAAGAGATGTAAGGCAGAATGTGTGGCGAGATCTGGGGATGGACAATCTACCTACAAGAGGTCAGTTGTTAATGGATTGTTGGAGGAAGCTCAGATGGAGGACAGTGACCCTATCTCAGGCTGTGCTACAGAGGTCCTCTCCTCTTCTGAAGAGGATGGAGGCTTTGGAAAACTGATAAAAGTTTGCAGCTCCCCAGATATGACCTCTGTCACTCTAATGAACAGTCCACAGACATCCGGATGTCCAGTTTCCTCTCTCTTATCTGACAATGGGACTTTATCTACAACCCAGGATGAGACCAGGAGCTGCAGGATCTTCCAGGAGAGCCCCCCTGCTGAGGAGATGGACCCCATGCAAGACCTGGGCTATGAAAGGCATCTGGATGGAAATCTCAGCAGCAAGGGACCAGGAGGGGCCATCAGTGAGGAAGAGGAGGCCATCCCAAAACACCCCAAAAACTTCAGCATAGACAGCATTCTAAGCTCACAAACAACAAAAGGAGATGGAGGGGCTTCAGGGCAGCCAGGGTTCTCCAAGGTGACTATGGAGTGTCTTCCAGGTACCTATAGATATCACCCCCTCTTTCAGAGCCCCGGTATTTGCCCTCTGTTTAATACCTCCGTCATGATCGACTCCCAGATCCAGGGAAGGTTCTATCAGATAGGTCTCCCAATCCTTTCCTATCTCCCTTTAGCTCTCTCAGAGTCTGCGCTGCCCAAGTAGACCAGTAAATGTATCTAATACCACCATCATGTCTTGGAGCAGGGAAAAGCTTCTTTCAGCTCTCCAACTGTTGTGAAACTACAAATCCCAGCTTGTCCTGCAAATAAATGTTATTCAGCTGAGACCCGCAGAGCAGTAAAGTTTTGATTCTGTAACACTTTTGGCTAACCCTAACCCAACCAACTCTAACTCTAACCCTCCTAACTCTAGCCCTAACCCTCCTAACTTGAATTATAACCCTCCTAACTCAAACCCTAACCCTCCTAACTTGAACCAACTCAAACTCTAACCCTCCTAACTCTAGCCCTAACCCTCCTAATTCAAACTCTAACCCTCCTAACTCTAGCCCTAACCCTCCTAACTCAAACCCTAACCCTCCTAACTTGAATTCTAACCCTCCTAACTCAAACCCTAACCCTACTAACTTGAACTCTAACCCTCCTAACTCAAACCCTAACCCTCTTAACTCTAGCCCTAACCCTCCTAACTCGAACTCTAACCCTCCTAACTCAAACGCTAAGCCTCCTAACCCAAACCCTAACACTCCTAACTTTAACCTAACCCTCCTAACTCGAACTCTAACCCTCCTAAGTTTAACTCAAACCCGTTCTAACGCTAACCCTAACCATCTTAACTTTAATCCTTACACTCCTATCTTTAACTCAAATCCTCCTAACCCTCATGTAAAAGCTGACTGGTTGCTAAAAGCTCCATTGTAGTTCTCCTTGCACCAGGCTTTTGTGGAACTACAAGTCCCAGCTTGTCCTCATCAGCTGCAGACTCCACTCTGGATAACTGCTTTTTTTAGTGTGCTTTTTTAGTGCAGGTTTTGCCTTACAACACCCAACAGGCTCTGCGCTTGCATTAAACAGACGCGCAGCTGTTCACTGATTAGACAAAGATATGCGTTTTGCCAAGTCTGTTGGCATTCAGATTGGCATTACGTCATCCTAATAAATTCATTGTGGGCGTGGCCATGTGTAAATTATTCTCTCCAACGTTCAGGTACAGATCAGTGTCAAAATATCCTGTTCCATTTTATGCAAACAGAGGTCTTCTTGCAAACCATTGCCGTTGCACTGCTGATCTCTCTTCAATGGCAGCATACATTTAATATAAAGGGACAAATTTGCTTTTAATTTTGGGATCCAGAGAAGGCTGGGACCCATAATTTGGCAACAGCTGGAGTGACGAAACTTGCCACCTGCTGATTTTTGAGCTAAATTCATGTTAAATGATACCAGCTCTGCAGTCCTGCTGCCACTGCAATGGCCAGAAGTCACTTTATCTACAGGATACAGTACAGGCTGGGACTTGTGGTTCATCAGCATGGAAAATCACACCTACAATTGTGCTTCAATGTCCTAGGCTCACCATAGTCCAAACAATTAGGATTGCACAATCTCCTTTAGATCTACCATCAACAATGAAATGCAAGGGCCTGCCTGATTGGATACTAATTCAATTGATGACCTAAGGGCCTGTCTGATTGCATGCAAATCAATTGGCTAGATTAGGTAGGTGCTTATATGACATAAATTTTGGTAAAGTCCTATACATAGATTGTACGGTCAGATTGCAATGTGTATGGTGACCCTAAAGGAGTTTGTATAGTGTTTGGACAGCTTTTTTTTTATTTTGCAGCTGTTGTAAGTCTCCATGGGGTTGATTTACTAAAACTAGAGAGTGCAAAACCTGGTGCAGCTCTGCATTGCAACCAATCAGCTTGCAGGTTTTTTGTCCAAGCTTAATTTACCAAGCTGAAGTTCGAAGCTGATTGGCTACCATGCACAGCTGCACCGGGATTTTGCACTCCCCAGTTTTAGTAAATAATCACCTATATGACAAATATTAAGACTGGGTGAGACTTGTAGTTCCACAGCAGCTTGCTTCTTCTTGAATAAGGTTTAAATGCAACTGGCTTCTGCAGTAGCACTACAACACCCAGCATGCTCTGCTCCCCCAAATGCACATTGCTTTTCTATGCATTGCGCTATGCAGTCCAGACAGAACCGAAGCCTCATTAATAAAGGGCACATTGTATTATAGCAGAACGTACCTGTAATGCCTGCAGTAAACGCAAATGTACATTTTATTCAATTGCATTGCACAGAAATATCCAGCTGAATTGCTCCACCTCTTATTTCTCCATCAAATAACCTCACATAAGCTTTTAGCAATGTAGTATCACCCACACAAAAATTCTAACCAAATGTATATGTCATCGTTTGTATGCTCCACCATGGCTTTTGCAGGGGGGGAGATATAATTTAACATCTGCAGAAGAAGTTTGTGAATATTTTGTTTTAGGATCAATAAATACAGAAATTTTACTTTTTTCTTTTTTTTTTTTTTCTTTTGTCTATTATGGGAATAAAAACATGGATTTTGAACTTGTTTCCTGTGTTATTTTATTGCTGCAGATTTTAATGTATTTTTGAAGATTTAAGAAATACAAATGTGTGTGTGTGGGGGGTTATATTGATGTTGGGGGAGGGGAGGGGGGGAGGGTATGTGTATTAACCCCTGCTGTCCTGCATAGTAGGGGTCTATAAATAGCTCCCTGGACCAATGATATGTCTGGACTTTGATGTATCTATCTCTTTCTCACAGTCTGGGGTCATCAAAGTTGGAGGAACAAAGCTGCAATGTCATCTGGGAACTCCGTATGGGGTCTGTAAATTCCGAGTATATTCAGCCGTCGCTCTCTTTTATACTGCGATAGAAAATATTAAGAGAATTTTATTCATATTTACCAAATATCTACTATTGTTTATATCGAGTATTTTAAAATGGATCTTTAAAAATAAATGTATTCACAATATCTGCAAACAAAAATGATCATTATATTTTCTATGTGATATAAAAGTAATAATAGGTAATAGTGTATGTGACTGTGGGGGGGGGGGGGGGGACATTAGAGTGTAAGCTCTTCTGGTGTGGAGACTGGTGGGACTGGCTCAGTGTTCTCTGTACAGCACTGCAGTATATGTCGGAGCTATATAAATATATAATAATAATGATAATAATAATAATAATAGTGTGTGACTGTGGGGGCACACTAGAGTGTAAGCTTCTCTGGTGAAAAACTAAAGGGAATGGCTCAGTGTTCTTTGTACAGCACTGCAGTATATGTCAGAGTTATATAAATGTATAATAATAATAATAGTGTGTGACTGTGGGTGGACATTAGAGTGAAAGCTCCTCTGGTACAGAGTCTGATGTGACTGACTCAATGTACTCTGTACATCACTAGGGTATATGTCAGAGCTATATACATGTATAATAATAATAGTGTGTGACTGTGGGGGGAACATTAGAGTGTAAGCTCCTCTGGTGCAGAGACTGATGCGACTGGCTCAGTGTTCTCTGTGCAGCACTGCGATATATGTCAGAGCTATAAATAATAAATACAATACTAATAATAGTTAAAAAGCATACAAAGGTATAATAATAGTGTGTGACTGTGGTGGGGACTTTAGAGTGTAAGCTCCTCTGCTGCAGAGAAGATGTGACTGACTCAGTGTTCTCTGTACAGCACTGCAGTATATGTCAGAGCTATATACATGTACAGTATAATAATAGTGGTATGTGACTGCATACCTCCCAACTTTTTGAGATGGGAATGAAGGACACCTATCAGCAAAAGTATGCAGGGATAGGACACGCCCCCTGCCACGCCCCCCTTAAAGGAGAATTGTACTAAAAAACAAGATTGGTTAAACTTCTTAAGTGCTTTTTTTTTACCACTACTATTCCTTTATATTGGCTTTTGAAATTTACAAATGCAGCAATTTAGAATTTGGATGAAAGGTTTAGCACTGGGAAACACTTTTTGATAGATAAAAAGTGCATTTTATATACAACTATATAGATCAGACCAAAATGAGGGACAAATGAGGAGGAATGAGGGACAGAGGGACATTGCTCCAAATCTGGGACAGTCCCTCGAAATCAGGGACAGTTGGGAGCTATGTGGCTGTGATAGGATGATTTTTTTTTTTTAAAGGAATGGCTCAGTGCTCTCTGTACAGCACTGTGGTATATATCAGCTCTATATAAATGTATAATAACAATAATAATTTACTGTGGTGGTGACACTAGAGTGTAAGCGTCTCTGATGCAGAGACTGATGTGACTGACGCAGTATATTCTGTACAACACGATGGAATATGACAGAGATATATAAATGTGTATAATGATGTTAGTGTGTGTGGCATTAGAGTGTAAGCTTCTCTGGTGCAGAGACTGACGTGATTAGCTCAGTGTTCTGTGTACAGCACTGTGGTATATGTCAAAGCTATATAAATGGAGAGTAATAATAGTGGTATGTGACTGTGATAGGATGATCTTTTTAAAGGTAATAATAGGTAACAGTGTGTGTGACTGGTGGCTGGGACATTAGAGTGTAAGCTCCACTGGTGCAGAGACTAATGGCAATGGCTCAGTGTTCTCTGTACAACACTGCAGTTAATGTCAGAGCTATAAAAATGTAGAATACTAGTATGTGACTGTGCGGGGACGTTAGAATGTAAGCTCCTCTGGGATATTAGAGTGTAAGCTCCTCTGGTGCAGAGACTGATGTGACTGGGGATCAGTTCTCTCTGTACAGCACTATGGTGAGTGTGTGAGTGTAGTTCATAGTAAGTACTGTTGTTTTTAGTTGAGACCCCTGATGTTGTAAGCTTGTTGTTAGCTCTTTTGCCAGCCGTAAAGATTAATTTCCACACTTTCTTACGCCGTCTAATCATTTTTCTCTCCATATTGCATTTTACTATTTTAGACATAGAAATATGGCATTTTAACTTATGTTATCATTCCATAGAATAAATAATTACATTTATAATATAAATATTTGAGTTCCATTGTGATACAGAAAATCTGATATATTTATGACAGTATATATCTAAAGGCTGACAAATATGTTGTATGCCTTAAAAATAAAGCGATACAAAGAGGTATATTTTATAAGTCATTTAAGTAATAATTAATAAGCAATTTATCATTCAATCAATATCTATATAGTGGAACACAATAAATCAGATTAATCCACAACAATAAAAATGACACCAACCCATTTCTATCTATTACTCTTTGACTTTCTTTACAGTCTGTTTAAATCCTTATTTCACAGTCTGATGCAGCTACAAATTATATATACTCTGTAATATAAATAATTTGTATTTTTCTTTGATCCACGTGGTTTTCATTGGAAGAACTGTAAAAGCAGATCATAGCGCGATCTTTAAAAATCCTTAAAAACTTTTTATATAGCGACGCGATAAATATAGATTTTATAGCTATGAGCGCTGATGTTTTCAACATTAACTCGATTTAAGAGGGAGATAGACTGAGAAGAATGAGACGGAGATGAAGGATAGTGACAAACTCTATTTGTTCATCTTATGTTTAAATAATAATAAAAAAAAAAACCAAAAAAACTAAAAGGTCAGTTTATATAACTGCCTATTTTTTCCATTCCTGACCAAAACACAGCTGGGAAAGTCAGACGCATGTCTGCAGAGTCCGCCGATCGCCTCTGTATTCCGAGACAAAAAAAGAAATCAAATAATAATTACCACCCCACAGTCACACACTATTATTATTATGCATTTTATAGCTCTGACACATACCGCAGTGCTGTACAAAGAACACTGAGCCAGTTGCATCAGTCTCTGCACCAGAGGAGCTTACACTCTAATGTCCTCCTATCCCTTCTGTATTGAACTGTATTGTAATTGTATTGTACCCCTTTATATTGTAAAGCGCTGCGTAAACTGTTGGTGCCATAAAAATCCTGTAGAATAATAATAATAATAATGTCCCACAACAGTCACTTACTATTGTTATTATACATTTATATGGTTCTGGCAGACACCGTAGTGCTGTACAGTGAACACTGAGCCAGTAACATCAGTCTCTGCACCATAAGAGCTTACACTCTAATTCTCACCCCCACTCATACATTCACTCACTCACAGTCACACATTCACCCACTGTCACACATTCACCCCCAGTCACACATTCACCCCCACACATTTACCCACAGTCACACATTCACCCACAGTCACACATTATTATTATTATTATACATTTATATAGCGCTAACATATACTGCAGTGCTGTACAGAGAACACTGAGCCAGTCACATCAGTCTCTGCAGCAGAGGAGCTTACACTCTAATGTCTCCCGCACAGTCACACACTATTATCATTATACATTTATATGCTGTAGCTTTGACATATACTGCAGCGCTGTACAGAGAACACTGAACCCATGGCATCAGTTTTTGTACCAGAGGAGCTTACAATCTAATGTCTTACCACAGTCATGCACTATTATTATACATTATAATTATTGTTATTATTATTATACAGGATTTATTTAGCGCCAACAGCTTGTGCAGCGCTTTACAACATGAGGGGAGACAGTACAGTTACAATACAATTTATTACAGAAGGAGCCATCAGAAGATGGGGACACTGTAGTCATAAAGGGATGGACATGGTCAGCAACAATACTCAGGTAGGTTGTGGGGTTTAAATGATGATCAATTGGTACAAAGGGACCCAAAGTGTGCCAAGAAAATACCCCCCCCCCCACATCATTACACCCCCACCACCAGCCTGAACCGGTGATACAAGGCAGGATGGATCCATGCTTTCATGTTGTTTACACAAAATTCTGACCGACCATCTGAATGTCGCAGCTGAAATCGAGACTCATCAGACCAGGCAACGTTTTTCCAATCTTCTATTGTCCAATTTTGGTGATCCTGTGTGAATTGTAGCCTCAGTTTCCTGTTCTTAGCTGACAGGAGTGGCACCCGGTGGGGTCTTCTGCTGCTGTAGCCCATCTGCTTCAAGGTTCGATGTTTTGTGCATTCAGAGATGGAATTCTGCATACCGTGGGTGTAACGAGTGGTTATTGGAGTTACTGTTG
Organism: Aquarana catesbeiana; assembly: GCF_042186555.1. NCBI lineage: Eukaryota > Metazoa > Chordata > Amphibia > Anura > Ranidae > Aquarana > Aquarana catesbeiana. Next base: position 260,515,365 of record NC_133334.1, read on the forward strand.
CCATTCTATCATCTGGAACCAGTCTGCCCATTCTCCACTGACCTCTGACATCAACAAGGCATTTTCCTCCACACAACTGCTGCTCACTGGATATTTTCTCTTTTTCGGACCATTCTCTGTAGACCTGAGAGAGATGGTTGTTTGTGAAAATCCCAGTAGATCAGCAGTTTTAAAAAATACTCAGACCAGCCCGTCTGGCACCAACAACCATGTCATGTTCAAAGTCACCTAAATCCCCTTTCTTCCCCATTCTGATGCTTCGTTTGAACTTCAGCAAGTCGTCTTCACTGTGTCTAGATGCCTAAATGCATCGAGTAGCTGCCATGTGATTGGCTGATTAGCAATTTGTGTTACCAAACAATTGAACAGGTGTACCTAATAAAGTACCCAATAAAGTGGCCAGTGAATGCGTGTGTGTATATATATATACATGGGTGGCACAGTGGTGTAGTGGGTAGCACTCTCGCCTAGCAGTAAGAAGGGTCGTTGGTTGGAATCCCAACCACGACACTACCTGCCTGGAGTTTGCATGTTCTCCCTGTGTCTGCGTGGGTTTCCTCCGGGTACTCCGGTTTCCTCCCACACTCCAAAGACATGCTGGTAGGTTAATTGGATCCTGTCTAAATTGTCCCTAGTATATGAATGTGAGTTAGGGACCTTAGATTGTAAGCTCCTTGAGGGTAGGGACTGATGTGAATGTACAATGTATATGTAAAGCGCTGCGTAAATTGACGGCGCTATATAAGTACCTGAAATAAATATATATATTTATATATAGGTGTGCCTATTACATTAGGGTGTGCACCCCAAAGCTCAAACACACATGTATTTTTCTGCAGCCTCAGCTGCATGGAACAACGAATGAATGGGAAGTGCTATGTGCTGAGTGGCTACCTGTTCATTCACAAACTGAAGCATAGTAACACAGTTTACTATGCTTCAGCTATGAATGGACACAGTAAATGAGTGTGTTCATTTAGAAAAGGAAGGGGCCAGTAAATTACATATTTACTAGCCCCTTCCCCCGCTTTGTATCCTGAAACATCCCCTGCAGCGACCGGGGGGGGGGGGGGGGAGAGGAGAAGAGGGAAGCGGCAGCACTGCAGAGAGGGGGGCCAACAAGGAGGGGGAAGCCTGGCCAGTAGGGGGAATCAGCACTGCACATAGTGATTAGGTTGTGCCCAGGCACACCTGGCACACCCCCCCTGCACACGCCTATGATTGCAACATTTTAGCAAGTCACAAGAGAAGAGGCTGCAGCAGGGGCTGATCTGTGTCAGGCATTACATGATTGTGTCATCTCTGACCTGACTTCTCAGTCCAGGAAGTAGACAGTGACCCCGGCCTGAACAAAGATGGCGCCGTCCTTCTGGAGAGGAAAAAAAAAAAGAGCTGTGGTGTGTCACACACATGGGAGGGGGTGGAGCATTGGCTCTTCCTGTATCCTATGAAAACAGGTTTTACATCGATCGGGGACTCTCCTGGCAAAACAAGCAGCAAACGCCTGGGATCCGTCCGTCTGGCTTAAATAATTTCAATGCGCATTTTCTGAATTCCTTCGCCATCTTTATACAGCGCCAGCGCTCCCTCTCGAAGTGGCGCGCTGTTTGTGGCGGCCCCTCGAGGACTCTCCGCTGAGGGTCAGGGAAGGTTTGTAATAATAAAGATGGTTTCTTTATTTGTGTCCGACGTTCCTCTGCCAAGTGTTTCTCGGAGCCGCCGGACGTCTTGGCGGTGGGGGGGGGGGGGGGGGGCGGTCGTATCTGGCGTTAGTGGTGCCCCAGGCTTCATCGGCGAGAAATCAGCGAGATTATTTGCTATAAATATCTTTGGCTTAGAAGGAGTTACCCGCCGTGACCCGCTGCTGGCAGAAAATAAATGGGGTGTGTGGAAAAATCTTCTTGCAATCTGGATTTTACGTCTTCAGCTTCTCTCCCAACATCTTCACATCGTTCTCATCACTGGGTCTCTGCGCTTCTCTAGCACCTTCCCGTTCCGGCCGATAGCAGATTGACATCCCGGAGGGCCTTTCGTCCTTCTGAGTGGACGCCATAAGACATCCTCCCAGAGGGCGCCACACAGCGGCGCGATCTGTCACTATACTGACCCCCCCCGGCCTGTATCATGTGATCACTGTGACCAATCATAGCAGATCACGTGACAATTGTAAGCAATGGATGGCCTCCTTTTATGCCAATCCATTGTATACAATTGTGTTGCTAGCTGTGATTGGTCACAGCGATCACATGGTACACAAAGGGCCAATCACAGCTCATCTGTACCATGTGGTTAGCTTTGGCCAATCACAGCTAATCGCAACAAAAGACACTGAATGAGTCAGTTTTCATTAAGTAAAATTCTTGCTTATAGCAAAGAAAATCACTGCTATAAGCAATTATAATGTGTACAAAATAAACAAATGAAAATATCCTGATCACTTCCCCAGAGTAGTACAGTGTTACTATGGTAACACTGTATTGCTCTGGCCACAGTGTGTTAAAAATCATAAAAAGATAAAAAAAAATGTTATAAAAAAATAAAATGAAAAAGATGTAATAAAAAAGAAAAAAAGAAAAAGAAAAATTGAAAACATTATTATTTTTTTTAATTCTTATTTTACGTACTGTAACCAGTATGGTAACACTGTATTGCTCTGGTCACAGTGTGTTAAAAAATCATAAAAAGATAAAAAAAAAGATGTAATAAAAAATAAAATGAAAAAGATGTAATAAAAAAGAAAAAAAAGAAAAAGAAAAATTGAAAACATTATTATTACTATTTTTTTATTTTACATACTGTAACCAGTATGGTAACACTGTATTGCTCTGGTCACAGTGTGCTAAAAATCATAAAAAAAGATGTAATAAAAAATAAAAAAATAAAACGAAAAAGATGTAATAAAAAAGAAAAAAAAAAGAAAAAGAATAATTGAAAACATTATTATTTTTATTTTTTTTTTTAATTTTACATATTGTAACTGTACTGTACTGTAACTAGTATGGTAACAGGGAAGGGAAGTCCATCTTGTACTGCTGCATCACTGTCTATGTACTAAACTGTACTTGCCATAATTATTTCCTATTTGGTGTTTTTACTGGATGGATTTCTATGTTTCTATTTTTCAAATAAACATATATTTTTTATATATAATTGATAATTTCATTTTTTTTTTTGCACCTTAAAAATCCCACAATTCCGCCATCTACTATTCCTAGTATGGTAACACTGTATTGCTCTGGTCATAGTGTGTTAAAAATCATAAAAAGATAAAAAAGATGTAACAAAAAATAAAAAATAAAATGAAAAAGATGTAATAAAAAAGAAAAAAAAGAAAAAGAAAGATTGAAAACATTATTTTTTTACATTTTTAAAAAAATTTTACATACTGTAACCAGTATGGTAACACTATATTGCTCTGGTCACAGTGCGTTAAAAATCATAAAAAGATTTAAAAAAAAGATGTAATAAAAAAGAAAAAAAGAAAAAGAAAAATTGAAAACATTATTTTTATTTTTTTTTTATTTTACATACTGTAACCAGTATGGTAACACTGTTTTGCTCTGGTCACAGTGTGTTAAAATCATAAAAAGATAAAAAAGATGTAATAAAAAATAAAAAATAAAATGAAAAAGATGTAATAAAAAAAAAAAAAAAAGAAAAATTGAAAACATTAATATATATATATTTTTTTATGTTACATACTCTAACCAGTATGGTAACACTGTATTGCTCTGGTGACAGTGTATTAAAAATCATAAAAAGGTAAAAAAAGATGTAATAAAAAATAAAATGAAAAAGATGTAATAAAAATAAAAGAAAAAGAAAAATTGAAAACATTATTTTTTTATTTTTTTTATTTTACATACTGTAACCAGTATGGTAACACCATATTGCTCTAGTCACAGTGTGCTAAAAATCATAAAAAGATAAAAAAATGTAATAAAAAATAAAATGAAAAAGATGTAATAAAAAAGAAAAAAAATGAAAACATTATTATTTTTTTAATTTTTTTTTATTTTACACACTGTAACCAGTCAGTGTCCCCGATCACTAGTGACAGTATGTATAAAAAAAGTACACTTTTTAAAAATTTCTTAATTTGTCAAACATTTGTGACAATCAATTTCAACTTCAAAAAACCCGCCTCTTACTAATTACCTTGGACTGTCTACCTTCCAAAAAGGGGGTAATTTGGGGGGTATTTGTACTGTCCTGACATTTTCGGGCCTCAAGAAATGAGATAGGCCGTCAGTACATCAGGATTGATCAATTTACAGATATATATATATATATATATACTATACATTGTGGACTCTATAACTTTCCTACAGACTAAATAATATACACTGATTTGGGTTATTTTCACTAAGGAAATGTAGCAGAATACTTTTTGACCTAAATTTATGAAGAAACGTTATTTGCAAATTTTTTATTACAAAAACAAAGACAAATGTGTTAATTTTTGGTATTTTTTTTGTCTATTTAGAAAAAAAATAAAATCCCAGTGGTGATTAAATACCACCAAAAGAAAGCTATATTTGTGTGAAAAAAAATGATAAAAATTTAGTTTGGGTACAGCGTTGCAGAAATTATTTTGGCTTAAATTTATGAAGAAATATTACTTATTTGCAAAGTTTTAGAAAAGAAACAAAGAAAAAAAGCTCTATTTGTTTAAAGAAAAAAAAATGAAAAAATTTCATATGTGTACAGTGTTACATGACCGCGCAATTGTCATTCAAAGTGTGACAGCGCTGGAAGTATAAAACCTGCCTGGGCAGGAAGGGGGTGAAAGTGTCTGGTATGGAAGCGGCTAGACAATGCAGACAGATTATGGCTGGTGGGAGGAGTCATTGCTCCTCTGAAGAGTCCTGATGCAAGCAGCGGATTGGCCCTTGGGGGGCTTCTTTCTCTTTTTCTTTACATATCTTATTTTAGACCCAGCAATGTCATCACGGGGTCTCTGTGCTTCTCTATGCAATGCAGGCAGTTCATGGCTGGTGGGAGGGGCTGGCAGGGGGCTGTACATGGCTTCCTGAAAACATCCCAGCCCCCTGCCTCAGTACTCCTCTCCAGAGCCCTCAGTCCTGATGCAAGCAGTAGGAGGAGTTATGCAAATATAAAATGCCTTGATGGGTGAATATCAGTCTGGAGGAGTGGCTGTATTTGCATGGTAACGCCCTCATGTGAGGCCACGCCTCCATGATTGAAAGGACTAAATTCCAATGAATGAAAGGGGCGGACCAGGGACAGTCATCCTGGGGAGGAAAGGGCTAGATGATGTTGGATGTCCTCCAGCCGGGAAATGAGGCGGGGCTCTATCTGACTTGCTGCAGCTTCTAATGCACATTGTGAGAAGCTCACAGTGTGCAGTGAAATCAGAGTAAGGCATTTCAGTCCAAGAGAGGAGCCGGTACAACTGTGCAAGACTGAAGAGAAGACCGGAGTCCCCCTTTAATAGAATAAAACTGCCCAGAGGAGCCCTGGGTCCACCGTTGATCCAGAGGAAGGCCTTCTTATTGCAAAAATCGCTCATTACGGGTGTAAAAAAAAAAAAAAAAAAGTTGAACAAGCACAAACTTGTTTCTTTCTCCGCTCTAAATATAGCCGCGCCGGGTCAGCAGATTTAGTTGCATGTAACGGAACGAAAAGAAAAAATGAAGAGCCTGTCCAAGAATTTTCTTAACCAAGTAGAACCTTCCAGTTATTTCCTGACATGAAGAAATCCGAGGGAATGAATCGAATTAGGCTCGGTATTAGGCATTACCCCGGACAGCGCGCTGTCTTCTGCCACGTCCAGAGACCGGAACCCCAACGCTTCGGCTCCGCCGGGAGGAGACGGCCGGATTTTATCTTAATGTGGAACAAAAATTATAAAAAGTAACAGATATATCGCTGCCAATGTTCACCGAGACACGCCGATTATAAAAAGTACCAGCGAGCCAAAAACTCAACCTCCGCATGGATTAAAAAAAAAAAATAAAAAAAAATAAAATAAAATAACAAAAATCACTAAAATATTAATTTTTATTTCTATAGCACCGACCTATTCCATGGAGCAGGGGTATTAAAGTGGACCTGTCATCAGCTATTGTATTTCATACTAAGTAATGTATCAGTTTCAGTGGCGGCCCGTCTGTGAGCCCGGCCCCTAATCTACATGCAGGGCGCCGGATGCATGGATTCCAATGGGGTTTTTTTTTTTTTGGAAGCACATGATTAGAGCCTGAAGCTCTAATTGGCTTAAAAAAAGGATGGGCTCGGGGCGCAGAGCACTGTGCCCTGAGCCCACCCAGTTGTGTGACAATAGCGAATTAATATTCGCTATTGTCTTCCTGATTCTCCTCCCAGCCAATCAGGAAGCGGGCCCTGAGACCCGATTGGCTCAGGACTCCCTGGCCATTCGGGTCTCAGGACACACTTCCTGTTCAGAAGGAGAAGCAACAGCCCGGCTCTTCCTTCCCTCTGCCTCCTAAGGTAAGATCTCCCGCTGGGGGGCGCCTTCTGATCTGTCTAACGCAGGGGGTGCTTGCGATGATCGCCGCCTTCCTATCCGCCATCCGTCTCCCCCTGCGCTTGTTGGGTGGTGTTAGTTTGCCGCCCCCCCTCTAAATATTTAGCACTGCACGCCACTGCTCTTGAAGTCCAGAGTACGCAAATATGCGGCCCAAATTGACACTAGTTCTGGTGACCTGGGGGTCCCCAAAGGATTCCCTTAATTTGCAGGGATTTCCCCTCACTTCCTGTTTTAGCTATGGGACAGGAAGTGAAGGTAAATCTCAACAATGGGACACAGATGGTGAAAATAAATCTGAAAGGGGTTATAACCCTCCCTTATTCTATCCAAAATGAAAAAAAAAATTTTTTTACTATAGTTCTATTTTAATTTGATGTGATGACAGAGTTACACCTCTTTTTTTTTTTGGTATTGTTCTTTTGACACGTTTAGTATTTTTGCTGTGCACTCCAACCCTGGACAGGAAGTCAGCACTGGTGATGAGCCGAGCATACTTGGGTTCAGTTCGGGGAATACAACTAAAGTTTGGGTGCTGATTTCGGAACCCCATTAAAGTCAATGGGAGTTGAATGGTAAAAACAGTTCTGGACACTTTCTGGGCTAATAGATAAGGTATTGTCAAATAAATGGCATGGGTTGGCGGGGAGAGGGGGCTGGGTACTGCCATGGGTAACATGTGCCCATGTTTTTTTAATTTTTTTTAATGTTTCAATCTATAATAGACCCCTAAGACCCCTTTCACACTGGAGGCGTTTTTCAGGCGCTTTAGCGCTAAAAATAGCGCCTGAAAAATGCCTCATCTGCAGTCCAAGTGTGAGAGAGTGCTTTCAAACTGGGGCGCTGCGCTGGCAGGATGTAAAAAAAAGTCCTGCAAGCAGCTTCTTTGGGGCGCTTTAGGAGCGGTGTATACACTGCTCCTAAAGCGCCCCTGCCCATTGAAATCAATGGGCAGTGCCGCCGAAGCGCGTTGGCAGCGGCGCTTTGTGGGCACATTTAACCCTTTATTCGGCCGCTAGCGGGGGGGTTAAAAGCGCCCCGCTAGCGGCCGAAAATCACCTCTAAAACGACGGTAAAGCGCCGCTAAAACTAGCGGCGCTTTACCACTAACACGCCCCCGCTGTCAGAGTGAAAGGGCTCTAACTGGGCATGCAGCCTGGCAGGCCAGGAATGGGGGAAGAGTGTGCACCCTCCTTTACTGAACCACAGCTGGACAACCAGGCTAGACGTGCACTGACGAAATTTTTTTTTTTTTCTGTTTTCGTTTCATTTGTTTTTTTTCGTTTCTCGGATCATTTGTTATTTTGATCATTCAGAACTTTGGATGCATTCGAATTTGCTACGTTCCATTCGTTTAGATGCAGCATTCGTTCTTTCGGATAATTCGGAACTTCGGATAAATTCGTATTCGTAACTGCCAAATTGGAAAGGAAATTCCAATACCTATAGTTTAATAGTTTATAGCTATTATTATAGTTTTTATTATTATTATTGTTATTTATTATTAATAAATAATAATAAAAAACTATAATAATGGCTAATAATTTAAATATAATAGAGAATAGGAAAAACTAAATTATTCGAATGTCTTTTGCTCTATCGGATTTTCGAATTTTCGGATTTTCGTTCTTATTTTCGGATTTTCGAATTTTCGGATTTTCGTTCTTATTTTCGGATTTTCGTTCTTACAAATTTTCGTTCTTTTAGAAAAAAATAGTCAAATAGTCTTTCGTTCTTTCGGATGCTTCCGTATAGATGAATATGCGGAATTTTGACGAAAAACGAATTCGAAACGAAGCAAATTGAACATGTCCACACCAGGCCACATGCCCTGAACATGGAGGGGGTTGGGTACCTTGCTGATGAATACAAGGGCCTCCTCCGCCACTGAGGTTGTGGGGGTCTGTGGGCGGGAGGCTTAAAGGAATCTGGAAGCCCCCTTAACAGTAAGTGGGATCCCAGATACAGCCCCCCCATGTGAGTGAGTGAAATCCTTTAAAAATAAAGTCCCATGATATACATCCATTTTTAACCACTTGACCCCTGGAAGATTTACCCCCTTCATGACCAGACCATTTTTTGCGATACGGCACTGCGTTACTTTATTTTACCCGACAATCGTGCGGTCGTGTGACGCTGTACCCAAATAAAATTGATTTTCTTTTTTTCCCATAAATAGAGCTTTACTTTGGTGGTATTTGATCACCTCTGCGGTTTTTATTTTTTGCACTATAAACAAAAAAAGACCGACAATTTTGAATAAAAAAATATTTTTTTTTACTTTCTGCTATAAAACATCCAATAAAAAAATGTACAAAATCTAATTTCTTCATAAATTTAGGCCAATATGTATTCTGCTACTTATTTTTGGTTAAAAAATCCCAATAAGTGTATATTGATTGGTTTGCACAAAAGTTATAGCGTCTACAAAATAGGGGATAGATTTATGGAATTTTAATTTTTTTACTGCAACATTGCGGCGGACAAATCGTACACTAAGTGATACTTTTAATCCTTTTTTGGGGAACAGTGACACCAATACAGTGGTGATCGGTGCTAAAAAAATATGCACTGTCACTGTACTAATGACACTGGCAGGGAAGGGGTTAACATCAGAGGCAATCAAAGGGTTAAATGTGTTCCTAGGGAGTGCTTGCTAAACTGTGGGGGAGGGGCTTGTACTGGGGGAAGACAGAGATCCGTGTTCCTGCTTAGCAGAAACACAGGATCTCTGTCTTCCTTTGTCACAGAACCGCCATCTGCCTTGTTTACATACGTTCTACCTCTGTCGGAAACAAACGGCGGTTCCTGCCGGACCAGCTGATTGGCTCCTGCTGTGTCCAATCACATTGTGAGCGCACAGGAGCTGCCTCCCCGCAGCAAATGTATGGGGAGCGGTCAGCATGAAGATAAATCAATGCGATTTTGCATTGAAGTCAATGGGACACAATTTTGCATTGAAGTCAATAAGAGGCGATTTTGCATTGCTTCCATTCATTCAGGAGTCGGGACACAGACACAGTCCTCCGCCGCCGCTGCCACTATGTGCGAATGGAGGGGCGGCTGTCAATGGGACACAATTTTGCATTGAAGTCAATGGGACGCGATTTTGCATTGAAGTCAATGGGGGGGGGGGGGTGTTTTTGCATTAAAGTCAATGGGATGCAATTTTGCATTAAAGACAATGGGACACAATTTTGCATTGAAGTCAACGCGAGGCGATTTTGAATTGAAGCCAATGGGATTTGATTTTGCATGGAAGTCAATAGGGGGCGTTTTTGCATTGTAGTCAATAGGACGCAATTTTGCATTGAAGTCAATGCGACACAATTTTGCCTTGAAGTCAATAGGAGCATTTTTGCATTGAAGTAAATGGTACGTAATTTTGCATTGATGTCAATGATATGCGATTTTGCATTGAAGTCAATGGGACACAATTTTGCATTGAAGTCAGTAGGACGCAATTTTGCATTGTAGCTAATAGGACGCAATTTTTTGCACTGAAGTCCACGGGACGCAATTTTGAATTGAAGTCAATAGGGGCGTTTTTGCATTGAAGTAAGTGGTACGCAATTTTGCATTGAAGTCAATGAAATGCGATTTTGCATTGAAGTCAATGGGATGTGATTTTGCCTTAAAGTCAATAGGACGTAACTTACCATTATCAACACCTTTTTTTTTTTGGGCAAAACACCAATAACCCTATTTTCGCCCGATAATTTTCGGTGGCCGATTAATTGCTGCATCCCTAGTTTGGACCGATCCTTCAGCTCATCCCTGGTCACCATTATTAAAGATTTTAAAGCATTTCCTTGCAGTAAGTTCCAGCAATGTCTGCAGATATAATGGAGGTCGATATTAGAAAGAATTGTATATTGTATAGACACCTAATTGTGATTTATATTTTAATATTTAGCGATCCCCGCCCCCCCCCCCCCTCCCCCCACAACTTCTTATTTTTCCTTCAGTTTGCTGACACCAATAAATGTAATAAATAGGATTACAAGAATTTTTTTTTTTATGACTCCAGTTTACAGTCGTCCTCGGGGATCGGTATGCAGAACTACAAATAAATAAAACTTAACCAGCGATATCATCGCCGCAGTGGGGGGCCCGAAGGTCGACCAGCGATGGCGTTGCATAAGGAAACGTGTTTTAACTTAAAGAACAATTCCGAGCAAATATACAAAAACTCACTTTAGTGCATATATATGTGTGTATTCCTTCCGCGGCGAGTACAGCAATCCTGAGAAAAACTGAGTCGCCCCACTCCAGCTGAAAGCTGCAATCAGGCTGGCGGTGGCGGGTGTCTTCCATGTAAGTGGTTGGATTGGTGGGGGAGGGGGGGGGGGTGCTTCAGTGGGCTTCCAGCCTGGGAGATGGAAGGGGTCGGGTATTGGCGACCAGAGATGAGCAAAGTGATTTTGGCAAAATTATTTTCGTATTGTCGTAATTTGTATTTCTGTGCTGTCATTTAAATGTTTCTATTTTTTTGTTTGTACTTTTATTTTATTTTTTTTTTAATTGTTGTTTTTTTTAACCACTTCAGCTCCGGAAGATTTACCCCCTTTTATGAAGAGTCCAATTTTTGCGATACAGCACTGCGTTGCTTTAACTGACAATTGCGCAGTCGTGCAGTGCTGCACCCAAATAAAATTTTTTTCCCATAAATAGAGCTTTCTTTTGGTGGTATTTGATCACCTCTGCGGTTTTTATTTTTTGCGCTATAAACAAAAAAAGACCAACAATTTTGAAAAAAAAAATTTTTTTTTTACTTTCTGCTATAAAACATATCCAACATGTCCAGTAAAAAAAAAAATGCAAAAAATCTAATTTCTTCATAGATTTAGGCCAATATGTATTCTGCTACATATTTTTGTTAAAAAAATTCCCAATGATCGTATTATGATTGGTTTGCGCAAAAGTTATCGTGTCTACAAACTATGCGATAGATTTACGTAATTTTGAATTTTGTTTTTACTAGTAATGGCAGCGATCAGCGATTTTTAGCGAGACTGCGACATTGCGGATTTATAAGGGGGCAAAAGGGTCAACTGTCCTTAGCCCGCTTGACAGAAGCCCCCCCCCCCCATACAAAGATAATATAAAACAATAAAAAAAATTATAAATGTATAATAAAATAATATAAAATATATAATAATAAAAAAATGACTTATTAAATGACAGAAGCCCCCCTACCATACAAAAATAATAAAAACTATATACATAAAATTATATAAAATAAATAATAAAATAATATAAAATATATAATAATAAAAAATGACTTATTAAATGACAGAAGCCCCCCTACCATACAAAAATAATAAAAACTATATACATAAAATTATATAAAATAAATAATAAAATAATATAAAATATATAATAATAAAAAATGACTTATTAAATGACAGAAGCCCCCCTACCATACAAAAATAATAAAAACTATAAACATAAAATTATATAAAATAAAAAATAAATTATAAAATAAAATAAAATATATAATAATAATAAAATGACTTAATAAATGACATAAGGGCCCTCCCCTCTAAATAAAACTAATATAAAACAATACAAAAAATATATATAAAATATAAAAAAAAATAAATAGGGCCACCCTCTATACAACAATAATATAAAACAATACAAAAAAAATTATAAAATAATAAAAAATAAATAATACAATAATATAAAATGTATAATATCAGAAAATTACTTAATTTTATCAAACGTTTGGCCGTATCTTGGAAACTAATATTTTGCCTGCCATCATCTGTAAAAGTTCTTACTCTGGATTGGTCGTTTTTAAAAACAAATTTTGGTGGTTCTTAAAGAGGAACTGCAGTCTGCTCACATAATTTGTAATAAAAAACATCTTTGCCATTCTGAAGCTTCCCTCCAACCAATTTGCATATTATTTTATATATATACTGTAATACTGTACTTGGCAAATATGCTGCAGAAATTTCCCTCCACTGAGTCTGGCTGCGACCATTTTAACTGTGGGCAGCTGAAGCTGCTGCCTGTTCACTTCCTGGATTTACACAGACACACAGAGGCACACCTCCAGCTCTGCAGCTCTGATTGGCCCTCTTATGACTCAGCCCCCCTCCCTTCCTGGCAAACTCTCACCTAATGACCAGACAAGAAACATGAAGTGGGCTGTATAAGGTATTTACTGGCAGAAAAAAATGTTTTACTATAAAAAGTTTAAACAACAAGGGCAGAGGATTTAATCGATGGAAAGATGAAAAAACTACTGAAGGTCCGCTTTAATGTTGTTTTCTACATCTTCTCCAAAGACTGAGGGTCGGTTCACACATGGGCAACACGACTTTAGCGCGACTTTGTACCGCGACTTCAACGCGGCTTCAGCGCGACTTTAGCGCGACTTCAGCGCGACTTCAGCGCGACTTCGGCAAATTACGAGGCGACTTGAAGTCGCCTCCATGACAGGCGACTTCGCCTGTGGCCAATCACCTCTCTGGGAGGGAGGGGGGGAGGGAGGGGTTTTCTCTGCAAAGTCGCTTGACTTTACAGAGAGATCCGACTTGCAGGCGACTTACATTGAGTTGAATGGGTACAAATCGCCTACAAGTCGGATAGAAGTAGTACAGGAGTCTTTTCTGAAGTCGGAGCGACTTCAGTAGTGTCAATTAAGACGCTCCCATTGCCTACCATGTTAACCTAAATGCAAAGCGACTTGGGGCGACTTGGGGCGACTTGGGGCGACTTGAGGGCGTACAAGTCGGATCCCAAGTCGCCCCAGTGTGAACCGAGCCTTAGGTTATTCAGTAAGTTACATTTACTGAATAAGGGCTGGTTCACACCCCAAAAATGTACTCCAGATCCGTTCCGGATGCATTTCTGCATGTGTGTTTTTAACATGTTTTTACGAGTTCCAGTGTGTTTTTGATGCATTTTCGGATGCATTCCAGATGCTTTTTTTTTTTTTTCTTTTTTTCCTGCTTTTCACTGTACTGCATACCTCCCAACTTTTTGAGATCGGAATGAGGGATACCTACCAGCAAATGTATGTAGGCATAGGACACGCCCCCTGCAACACCCCTTTAAAGGAAAATTAACCCCAAAAAAAGGTTAATTAAATCCACAAGGACTTTTTTTTTTACCACTACTATTACTTTATATTGGCTTTTAAAATTTACAAATGCAGCAATTTAGAAATCAGATGAAAGGTTTAGCACTGGTAAACACTTTTTGATAGATAAAAATTGCATTTTATATACATCTATATAGATCAGACCAAAATGAGGGACAAATGAGGAGGAATGAGGGACAGAGGGACATTGTTCCAAATCAGGGACAGTCCCTCGAAATCAGGGACAGTTGGGAGCTATGGTCTCAACCAACAACAACAGTACTTAGTATGAACTACAGTCACACACTCACCACAGTGCTGTACAGAGAGAACTCCAAATCAGGGACAGTTGGGAAGTATTCTGTACTGGGGTCTGGTGCATTTTTGATGTGTTCCAGTGCATTCTGGTGCGTTTTTGATGCGTTTTACCACATTTCAGTACAGTTTAGTGCAGGAGAAATGCAACATGTTCTACCTTTTTTTTTTCTGGAACTGGAATGCCCTGGAACTGATCGCACTGGTGTGAACTATGCTGTCAGAAACCTCGTAACCTACTTTCCATGCGATTTTGATGCAGGGAAAAAACGCACTAGACTGCATGTGGCGTGACCTGGCCCTGAGTCCCATGGACTCTAATGTCGCATGAAAGTCGCAAAACCATGGGATCGTAGCAGTGTAAACTGAGCCTAGAAGTTTAAAGGAAGAAAAAATGCCATCTTTAACCCTTGACCTACAATCTTTGGAAGTCTCTTGAATTTGTTACATTGTTAACCAAACCCATGTAGCGCAGAGCCAGGAAAAAAAAAAGAAAGAAACACTCGATAAGTCATGCAATCTTCGGTAATACTTAAAAGGACTTTGGTGGACTTCGCTTTGTTGTGCGTAATTTTTACAGATGTGAAAACACTTTAAAAAAAACGATTTCGAGTCGTTCCGACTGAGAACAGTTGACACCGTCGCACATAAAAATTACATATTCCATGCGGCGCCGACGGAGAAAATATGTTGCAAAACGTGAACTTTCAACTGCCACCTCTCCGCGGCCTCCGTTTGATATTTTGGCCGAGTAAACGCGACGCGGTGGACCACCTTTACAGCCTTCGTTCCATGCTGAGATGAAGAGCGACGCTCATCATAAATCACCACCGAAAGCAAGACCACCGTGACTCGCCAGATAGAAAGACGCAACCCGCTGTGGAGCCCGCGGACCCTTGAAAAGACCTTACGTATCGAGGAGGGGGATCGATATTTCAGACGCTTAACTGACTGATGGAGATGACAAAACTCCCGCAGAATTTTTAACAACCTTTTTTTTGTTTTTTTGTTTTTTTTTTTAACTTGCCCCGAATTTTTCTTTTAAAACGCTGACTCTCATTCCTGCCTCGACCTCCAGCTCCCGGATTATTGCAGACGGTAAAACATAAAGACGTTTCCCTGCGCCGCGTGTTGGGCTGGGTGGTATGGAATCCCTCCAAATCATCGCGCCCCCGTGGGTTCTAATTTACAGGCATTTTTTCACGTAAAAAACTCGTCGGGCTGAAAGGGACCCTTTGTGTGATAACATCTGCGCGCCCCGAGCCGCTCACGCAGTGTGTAATTTGACGAGCGCTCTGCTCAATTAAAAGGTATGGAGTGTGTGAAGGCGCTGTCTATCACCATCGTGCTTCGGAGTCCTAAACAGGGACGGGTCGGGTTTCGGAGAAATCAGAGGTCAAACGTTTAAACATGGCTGCCGGGTGACACGTGCGGCGTCTTTAAGGGACACTCCGACAACAATATTGAAGTCCTATTGATCTTTCAGTTTAAGTCTACATTCCAATACATTGTCACTAGGGCAGGGATGTGAGCAAGAGGGGCGGCTGCCCTGGGCTCTGGGGGGGGGGGGGCTTGGCTCTAGAATAGGTGATATGGTAGAGGTGGAAATGGCATTTTTTTGGGGGGGGGGATTTGTATTGTGCTAGTAGGGATGATTGTGGGGTATTTGGGCTAAGATGGTGGTTGGGGGATACAGTATGTCACCAAAGTGAGTACACCCCTCACATTTTTGTAAATATTTTATTCTTTTCATGTGACAACACTGAAGAGATGACACTTTGCTACAATGTAAAGTAGTGAGTGTACAGCTTGTATAACAGTGTAAATTTGATGTCCCCTCAAAATAACGCAACACACAGCCATTAATGTCTAAAGCGCTGGCAACAAAAGTGAGTACACCCCTAAGTGAAAATGTCCAAATTGGGCCCAAATTGTCAATATTTTGTGTGGCCACCATTATTTTCCAGCACTGCCTTAACCCTCTTGGGCATGGAGTTCACCAGAGCTTCACAGGTTGCCACTGGAGTCCTCTACCACTCCTCCATGATGACATCACGGAGCTGGTGGATGTTAGAGACCTTGTGCTCCTCCACCTTCCGTTTGAGGATGTCCCGCAGATGATCAATAGGGTTTAGGTCTGGAGACATGCTTGGCCAGTCCATCACCTTTACCCTCAGCTTCTTTAGCAAGGCAGTGGTCATCTTGGAGGTGTGTTTGGGGTCGTTATCATGTTGGAATACTGCCCTGCGGCCCAGTCTCTGAAGGGAGGGGATCATGCTCTGCTTCTGTATGTCACAGTACATGTTGGCATTCATGGTTCCCTCAATGAACTGTAGCTCCCCAGTGTAAAGTAAACTAAAACTCGCGCCAAATGGTGAACTAAATATGCATAATTATAATTTACAAAGACCACAGCAGCTATTGCAAAGGTACTAAACCTTAAGGATATATGTAAGAGTTCCAACAGCGCTTATGGATAACATACTAAATGTGTATACATAATAAAGTGCAATGTGCAATACAACAAATGCCCAATGGTAAATAATACAATAAAAATAAATATATAAAATGCCATGTCCTTCACCGGCAATAAGGTAACAAGATTGAAAGGAAATGTTTGGAGACCACGCTCTGTGTAAGAGCACAAAAAATCCCCTCTTGTGACCCCTCTCACCAGAGCCCATCGACTCTCAGCTTTGCAGTCCAGGGGTCAAAAGATGCTTAATGGAGTCACGATGGTAAATCCAGGGTTGAAGAAGCTCCCACGGGTAATCGGTATGCGGACCAGGGAAACGATATAGAGGAAAAAAAAAGGCATATAGTGAAGTACTGCCGGCACTGTTAAACTGCGCATTAGAAAAGCGCCACTCATGAGACAACTTGTAAAACAGGCATCAGTGTAATCCAGGTTCGCAACTGCAGTGTGGTTCTGCGTGAGTTGCAGGGATACCGGAAGTAGCGTCACAGGTACGTAAAACTGGAAGTGTGTCGACGCGTTTCGCCCCTCCTCCAGGGCGTCATCAAGGACATCTTGATGACGCCCTGGAGGAGGGGCGAAATGCATACAAATCAATACAGGAGGGATCAGAGGGCCCTGCTCATTAGAGCTTACAATCTAGACTACAATACATGGAATTCTGTGAGTGGAGAAGGAAAGTAAGAAGAGGATCAGGTTGAGCCTTGGTTTTTGCCCCCTCTACCCTGACTCCTCCAGGCTAAGTCCACCATATTTAGGGTACAAGATATAACATTGTGACAAGAATCCTCACCTCAAAAAAATATTAGCTCTTGTCGTGTTCAGGGGACAGTACCCCTGCCAAATGTGATCCATTCAAGTGAATGGGGCCGAGCTGCAACCAGGGCTAGTGCAAGGATTTTCTACACCTTAGGCAAAACCTAATTTTGCCGCCCTCCCCCGGCTCCACCCCCTTTTCCCTGCTCATGTAAACCCCACCTTTTTAATGAAGCGCCCATCAAATGCAGCCTCACCAGCGCCCATCAAATGAATCCTCACTAGCGTCCATCAAATGTAGCCTCACCAGCGCCCATCAATGCAGTCTCACCAGCGCCCATCAATGCAGCCTACCAGTGCCCATCAATGCAGCCTACCAGCGTCCATCAATGCAGCCTCACCAGCGCCCATCAAATGAAGCCTCACCAGCGCCCATCAATGCAGCCTACCAGTGCCCATCAATGAATGTTTCCATTCATTTGGGAGTCAGGACACAGACACTGTGTGGTAGCACCGACCTTGGCTGCAACTGCCCTGCAACCGCATATAATGCACACAGTTGCAGCGTGGTGCCGCAGGCTTCTCGGGGTTAAAACAGGTGCTGTCAAAGCTCCCTCTCAAAAGTGATTCACCGCTGATCAGACCGCTTAGACAGCTTTCATCAGAATAGGTCTCCATATTTGAAGAGTTTTCCTCACCTCCGGTGGGCATTGCGGGCTCTAAATATGTTCCTATTGCAACACCCAAACTGCTCAGGTGTTGATGCTGAAGGCAGACCCTCCCACAGATAATGAAGGTATGATGAATGTCAGCAAAGTCACACCAGTATGGAAGCTGGATGTGCAGGATGGCGTGTAGCCTTATGCCTACGGTTGCTGCAAACTCTGCAGTAATGCACAGGTGCAAAACCACATGCATGAACACGTGCTGCTATTGTTTGTGCCAAGTGGACTTTTTGACCTGGATAGTTAGTCATGGCCAATGCTGCTATCCACCTGTACAGACCTCTTCTATGCTTCCGCCTGCTCCCCTCTGCTCAGTTGATGCTGACTTTGTCTTGGAACCTGGCCTTGCACCTGCTACTGACTCCTGATTTGCCCGCCAGTTGCTTCCTTGGCTTGCCCAACATTGAATTAGTCCTATGCTCCTGCATCCCCTCTACTCACCTGCTAGCAGCTCCACTTACTACACACCTGGCTGCTCGCCATTCTGCAGATCCCGTGTTCAGCCAACACATCCTCTGCATCGTTCTAGGCTGTCACTTCAGCAACCGATCTACTGTTTGTCATGCTCCAGGGGATGACGACACATCACAGACTCAAACAGTGGCTCCCATCCTTTGGCACCAGCGTCCAGCAGACCAGCGAGGCACTCATGTCTCTCCGTGCCCTTGGACTACCTGTCCCCCTTATCAGGAGCCCTGGGCTGGAGGTGTAAAAGAGGCCTTCCTCGTCTCATTAGACTTCCCTACAAGGTACGTGATAGTGAAAAAGGACATTGTAAGGTCAACATCAAGGTATGAGTTTTCAACGATATTTGATGATACCCTTAGGCTCCTTTCACATGGACTGGCGTCCACTCTACTCATCAGGGAGCAGATTTCCTGCTAAAGAGGAGCTGAATGAGATGGAAGCCAGTGTTTTGACATCTATGCCTTTTCCGTTTGTGGCCGATGAACACAGGTGGACCCATGACAGCCTGATGTAAATGGACTGTTGTCTGTTTATATCAGGCTACCTCCGATCCGTCACTTTTAGGTCCCCAAAATTGTAAAAGTATGCAGTCTTTTTCTGTTTGTTTTTTTTTTACCAGAGCTGGAATGACTCAGAGATATGTGGGTGTAAACGGACACCTACCTGGCTGCAGACCACCTGAAGAACAGACAGGTGAAAAGTGTGTGAAAAGGGCCTTACAATAAAACGCCCTTTATTTACACTTTAGGATGCTAAAGTAAGTGTGACAGAGCCAACCGGGACAGAGGCTTGTGGAGGGGACTGCAGGGTAGCCTCTTGCCTACTGACTATGGACCTGGGTTTTGAGGGGGCTCTATTCTTTGGGAGGTGTGTGCCTGGGGGACCTTTGGAGTGGTTTTACTTCAGATTTGGGTCCATGTCTCCCCAAAAACAGACAATCTCTGGGAGCCTAGGACCTGGATACAGATTTGTTGCCCAAACCAGCATTGATTGCTTCAACCCCTCTTCTAGACTCAGAGACTCTAAGCAGAAGATTATAATCAGCTTCAAACAACCTGATGCTGGTGTTATGTGTAATCTCTTTATTAAGGTGTCTGTCTCTCGTTCTATAATTCCCCGCTGTGTGCCTTCTAGGTGTGAATCTCCATTGTTAATTGAGTCACCTATTTTTCTGTCTGTCTGCTAATATTGTGCCCACTTCACCTTGTTATCAAACTATTGTGGGATGTATTTACGTTTATGTTTATGTTAGCTGTTCATTACATGTACTGATGATATTACTGTTTACAGTTTGCATTTTTTAGGATAATGTGATTAAGCTCTTACCTGATTTTGTGTGGCATATATTCTGTGTGAACTTACAACAAACAGTTCCAGTTTGCACCTGAGCTAGTGTCGTCTAGTTCTTGGGTGCAATGCTCAGCTATAATACCTTGTTGCTGGTTCCAGAATGGAGGAAGCTGTATCTTGGCGGAAGCACCCAGGCTGGGGGGGGGCAGGTGGTGCATCACACAAAGTATCTTGCTTACAGAGTTCAATAGCTCAATCTGCAATTTCTACACACAAAAAAAATATGTTGGAAGAGTGACTTCTCTCCCTGCGCCCCCCCCCCCCCCCCCACACACACACCCTTTTAGACTTGATAGAAAGTTTCCGCAAGAGGTAGTCAGAAGGCAGACAGCTTCTGCTCGCAGAACCCATAGTGCAAAACAAAAATGCAATATATGAGCAAACATATAAACCTATTTGAAACCATTATAGCTGACCTTAAACAGCACAACACTTTCATATGAAGGGATTATAGAGAGAAATACAACAAAGCACAGTCCTTGGGGACAGCAGAGTAGGAAATACTTGAGTTTTATCACCTCGGGAGACCCCATCCTGATGTATGGATGAGAGGCAATCCTGACGCATCCTGTGAGGATATCAGGACAGACAGGGCTTTTCCTGAACACATGGAAACTCCGGCGACGATTGATCCGATCGGATGGAAGAGCAGCCAAGTTGTGGCGTCAGGCCAAGGCAAGAGGAATGGCCGAGGGAGATGTCAGTCGTTCAGCCCAGATCCTTTATGAGTGACGATCGACTTGTGAGAAGACAACTATTTTTCACAGATGTAATGAACTTAAGGGGCCAACCAAAATAAATGGCAATTTTATAAACCATTTTCTGCTTTCGAGTTAATAATAAAGTTGATGGTTGTAGAAGTTTCAGGAGATGAGCTGGCCAGAAGATATTTGGAATGCCAACTAGCACTTTGCTGTCTAAAACAGCAGAGAGAAGATTATAAGGTTGCACTGAAAAAATGACATAAATGTCAGATATCTACGTTTCTGGACAGATGAGGCAGTAAGCACAGACACACAAATATACATCTTTGCTGGGCAACCTCCCTCTCCTGCTCCAGTATATGTTGATTTGGCTGTGGAAAGTGGGTGGTATAATGAATCAGGGAACACTTGGCAATGCATTTCCCCAGAATTAGCTGAGGGCAATTCCACAAAATAAAGATTTTTTTGGGGGGGCGGGGGGGGGGGGGGTCCTGCCAATCTTTGTGTGTTCCATGCCCCCCTGTTACATTCCATATTATGCAAAATAAAATTTTAAAAATCCAGCAGTAATGGTTGGAGCCCCTCAGTACTAGAAAAGCAAGTCTACAGGTCTGGGAACTCAACAAAGAGATCCCAGTGATTCAGACCCTGAAAGATAGCAGAAATGCTCAGAGAGTTTAACTCCAAGCACTAAAGTATTAGTGTTGCACCCTCTAGCTAGTGGGCTAGTGTACATAGTTGCTAGAGTAGGTAAATTTGGCTTGGCTAGCAGCCAAGCCTGGGTTGAATCTGGGTCAGGGCTGAGTGACTCAGGAAGGCTGGATGACTCAGCAGGCAGCATCTCCGGTAATCCCCCCTGCTCTCTTGAAACTTGGAGAAGCCTCCAGAAGTAGAGGGTGGAGTTTAGGAGGAGCTGCCTGGAATATTGATGAGGGCCCCAGCCAATACCCAATAAAGGGCTGGCACTGGCAGGGGGTGGGAACCTCATAAATACTCATGGGTCCTGCCAGCTAGGCGCAGTCGGGTGGAAGATGGAGATGAAGCGCTGAGGAGGCGATCGGTGGCCCTTGAGGATGCCCCCTAGTCTGGGGGGGGGTGTGTCATCGGGCCTGGGGTTCAGGTGCTAGAGAGACCCTCTACAACACACCGCGGAGTCCTGTCCTGGATGCACAGAAGCAAGAGTGAGGACAGCAGGAGAGTCAGCATGTTCAGGAGATCTCCTGAGGAGTCAGCTGGATGGGCTGGTGAGTGTCAGTCTGGGAGGACTGTGGAGAAGTTAGCCATGAGGGCTAGTGAAAGGGGCAGCTGCAACCAGGTGGGCTTGTGGTGCTTGAAGAGGTGGTGCTGGGATCAGTAGCCATAGGGATGTAAGCTGAACACTGGACTTTGCTACACAACCAAGGAGCCTGGGTTCCCTGCCTGTAAAGGGCTTTTGCTTTGACCTGCTGAGTGCTTTGCCAGAGTCACTAAAAGTGTCCCAGCTGAGTCTGTTTTTTTCTGCAAGCAAGTGAAGTGCTGGAGGAAGTAGAGGAGTATATATAGACTGTGTAAAAGAGAGCTATCACTGCAGAGTTATGGGCATCCCATAATACCCCTATCCCCATCCAAGTTCAAATCCCTCAATAAAATACAAAAAAGACTCTGGGAGACTGTGAAAATTTGGTGTGCCTGGCTGTGTGGGGTGGGGGGATTTCAGTTCTACTTGCAGCTCTTACGTGGGGTAGTGCTACATTAGCTTTAAATGAACCCAAAAAGTTAAGCTTCAGTTTAAAATAAAAATACATGATTCATTGTCCAGCATTTATTAAATAAAGGGGCTCTTGACACAATACTCACGCCTGCCCCTCTCAGACTCACCACTGGCCAGACCGAAGACCCCCAGAAAAAAGGTAAGTATGTAAAGGGCAATCTGGACTTGACCTTTAAAAAAGCTATTTTTCAACACAGTTTGTTAACCCTGACAATGCCTTCTCATTCCAAGCAAGATTTGAGTGTTGAAAAAATTATTAAAAACAGCACAAAATTCCCAGCGCATTGTCCAGCGGCTCAGTACTCTGCATCAGCACCAATTTCAGCCCCTGGAAACCCAAACCAGCCAATGAAAAGTCTGGTTTAATAATCATCTCCTCTGCCGTTTCAGACTCCAATTTTGCTGCTGGCCGTAGAGGAAGTACAGCTTAAGGTAAATATAGAATAAAATTGGGTATTACGGGAAGGTAAAATTGCACTCCGGTATAAAAATGGCAGGTTCCCCTGAAAAAGTCAGGCTCGTCTGAAATATGTAAGACAATATGGATATTGGAGCTGACATATGAGCAGAAAAGCTGCAATTATGGAGCATACTAAGCAGTTAGTGGTATGTAAAATAATCTTCCTGATTATATGTGTTCGGGATGAGAATTCAGCATCGAGGACAATCCATTCATTACTGCCTAAGAACACTTGACAAATTATTGCATGTTTTTCCCATTTAGCGGACGGGGTCAGGAGGACGCCTCTGCCTAAGCAGAATTATTTTTGTGTAATTTAAGGTGGGGACTTTGGCTAAGAATGTGGCTTTCTTAATGCATTTCCGAATGCCAAGTACAAGATTACTGTAGCATAAAGAAGGCCAATGAGCAATTTATATGTATAATGATCGCATAATGTACCCCATCTATTATTTTTACATTAACAGTAAAAAATACAATCATTTGTAGAGTACCCTAAGGTTTTTGTTAAAAAACAGATCCCCATTGATTGCTCAGGTGTGAGTAGCAGCTTTGGGCATTGCAAAACAAATGTGGCATTACTGGACTGGCTAACAGACAAGGTAGTGAGAACGAAGCTACAGAGCATGAGCAAGGTAAAAGAACAGTGGAAACACATTGTAGGTATCGTGGAGGCACAGTTGTGGCATGGTGTAGGCATTGGAGGCTTGGTGGAGGTTTAGTGGAGGTGCAGTTGGGGCAAAGTGGAAACATAGTGGAGGCATAGTGGAGGAATGATGGGAGCATTGTTGAAAGCATGATAGCGGCACAGCTGAGGTATGGTGGAGGCAAAGATTAGACACAATAGAGGCAAGGTGGCTGTACAGTTCAGGCATAGTGGAGGCACAGTAGAAGCAAGGTGGAGACACAGATGAGGTATAGTGTAGGCAAAGTTTAGGCACAATGAAGGCAAGGTGGGGGTACAGCTCAGACATAGTGGAAGCACAGTAGAGGCAAGGTGGAGACACAGAGGAGGTACTGTTGAGACACGGTGGAGGCACAGTTGAGGCATTGTGGAGGTAATCTGGAGGTTCGGTGGAGATATAGTTGGGGCACATTGGAGAGACCATGGAGGCATATTGGATTCAAGATAGACACTTGTTTGGAGGCATGGTAGTTGGTAGGGACACACCTGAGCCATTGTGGAGGCAAAGTTGAGGCATGGTGTATTCAAAGTGAAGGCACGGAGGAGGTACTATTGAGGCACAATGGAGGCGCAGTTGAAGCATGGTGGAGGTAATGTGGAGGCACCATGAAGGTATGGTGGAGATATAGTTGAGACACAGTTGGGGAACAGTGGAGACACCATGGAGGCATATTGGAAACATGTTTTGAGGCATGGTAGAGGCACAGTTGATGCATGGTGGAAACACAGTTAAGGTATAGTGGAGGCAAAGTTTAGGAACAATGAAGGCATAGTGGAGACATGGTGGAGGCACAGTGGAGACATGGTGGAGGCAAGGTGGAGGCACTGTGCCTATTATGCTTATTCTGTTAAAGGGGTAGCACCATTCCTCCCATGGGAATCTGCAGCAAGCTTTGGAGGTGGCAAATTCCAACCCTGGTAGTGTACATCCAAGAACTCCCTTTGCGCTCTCACCTTGGGATTTTCCAGGCATTTGTTGTGATCAAATGGAGCCTTCAAGGACTGTGAATTTGCCAGAGCTAATGGGGTGGTGTGAGGCACAGAAGACTTTGGAACAAATGTAAACTGTGTCCAATACTGTTATGCCGCGTATACACGATCGGAATTTCCGATAACAAATGTTCGATGGGAGCTCTTTGTCGGAAATTCTGTGTGTGGGCTCCATCGGACATTTTTCGTCGGAATTTCCGACAAACAAAATTTGAGATCTGGATCTCAAATTTTCCGACAACAAAATCCGTTGTCGTAAATTCCGATCGTGTGTACACAATTCCGACGCACAAAATTCCACGCATGCTCAGAATCAAGCAGAAGAGCCGTACTGGCAATTAAACGTCATTTTTCTCGGCTCGTCGTATGTGTTGTACGTCACCGCGATCTTGGCGATCGGAATTTCTGTCAACATTTGTGTGACCGTGTGTATGCAAGACAAGTTTGAGCCAACATCCGTCGGAAAAAAAAACATGGATTTTTGTTGTTGGAATGTGCAAACATGTCTACATGGCATTAAAGGCATGACATCTTCTGACATCTTCTGTGGACCATTGTTAATCTGATCTGGGCTTAATTTACCTGTACCAGAACCCTGACTTTGACTGCCAAAGGGAAAGTTGATTCTTTAAGGAGTTAGACATTTCTGTTGTAACTTTTTGTTTTGCACATTTGAAATTGTTCAGTTGGCAAGCTCTTGCTCCTATAGTTCGCTCACTAAATTACATCTGTAACTGCCAGGAACATGCAGATACATTTGCATTTGGCTATTCCTTCTCGTCATTACATTTTCACTAGATGCTAGCTCGCCAATGCGTACTTGGCAATCCATATATTTTTTTTTTTTAGCAATTTAAATTTGTAATCATGCTTCAGGACCTTTTACCGCCAAAATGTTGTCATATCTGAATAAATACATTTTCCAATAAATAAATGACTCTTGTTATCCAATAAGTAATTGCCCACAGCCTAACCACTAAACCTAATCTTTACCATGAACCTACCCCTCAAATTAGTCATTCATCCGAAACCTAACCCATAACTCTAAGTTATCATTATCTTGACAAAAAGGACAATCCAATGAAAATTCTGCGAGACAGTCAAGGTTGATAAAATAATCTTTGTGCAAATCTTCTGTGCTTAAAACACATGGTACCCAAATTATAGCCTTGAAAACTACTGATTTGCAACAAGGGAGCCTCATGGTTTCAGGTACACTACATTCTATGATTCCCCAAAATCAGTGACCAATCAATCAATAGTTGATGGTGACCATTTTAGAGTCCAAGATGAGACTGTCCATGATCAGTAAAGCCTTAAATTCACTACATATAATATTGGTTGAAGAAGTAGTTATAACTATTATTATTGACCAGTATTTAAAGAACAGATAAACAAAGTTGGAGAAAATTTGGTACCCCTGGATGAAATATCTTCATCAATGAATTCTATGTTTTGGTTTTCCAATTTCTTGGAGGATTTTCCTCTGTTTTTGCTTGATTTTTTTTAGCTAAAGCCGTTATTATTCTTATGATAGTTCTTATTGTTACTCTGCATTGTTGCAACATAGACATCGTAATATTGTAAAAGAAAACACTGTAACCTTTTCTTTATTTGAAAGTTTAAATTAACATAATGAAAATAAATCTGTGAATCTTTTCTGCTGCTAGGTTTAATAATAACCCTGTTTTACAATCTACACCTTTTATCCTCCATTAATACTTGAGCATTTTTAGGCATTTTGACAATGGTGAGCAGTATCATCCATGACATCTTATATCATCATTCTTGTATCTTCCTCCCTTGTTGCTCTGTGGGGTGTTGGGGTGTCTTGTGCTATCGGGAATCTTAAATCATGTCTTCCATGCCAATTTCTCCCCAGGCCCTCTGCCGCTCTCCACGGTTCTTGTAATGGTTATCTCTAGGATTGTAGAAGTTTGTATGGGCCCTCAACAGGCGGCTGAAGGTCCCCCCCATCATTATGGACCCTCATAAATCCTCCATTTTTTTGAAAGGTCTGGAGTTGCTAGAGGGAGGAGACTGGTTGTTGATGTAAAAAAATATGCAAATAGCATGCTAAACCACGTGTGCACATTTTCGGACGCTCCAATTTAATGTCAGTTGGGCAAAAAGCATACGATTTTGTCCCCTCCAAAAAAAAAGTATCTACTTTTTTGGACACCAAATGGCATCATGATGCTCAGGTGTGAACAGGCACCATTAAATATAAAAGGAATCTTTATGTTAAAGCTTGTCTTGCTTTGGGAAACATGGCCTGGTACAATGGTTGCTGTGTAGTAGAGTTGTTGCTGAAATTCGGATGATGTTAGATTCTGATGGGATTTAATGAATTTGGATGTCCCTATCCAAATCTAAATTTTAGAGTTATTTTTGGAAGTTCAGATTTCCAAAAGGCTTCTGGGAGTAAGGGACCAAAGACTCTGAGCATCGTTTATCTTGACTGCCAGGCCTACCAGGCCCCCTCCCCTTCCTCTTTTATCTTAGTATCCCTCATGGAATTTTTAAAGGATGTGGCTCAGCCTATTTTTTGGTCCCACCATTTTGTAAAGGCAACCTGGAGCTTCCCAGATTTCTCTGCACAATTTTGCCTCATTTGCTGCTTTCTGGATTTCCAGTGGGACTTCAGGCTTGTAAATTCCCAATCTTGGAGGTTCATACATTTTTTTAAAAGTTCAGTTGAACCACAACTAATCAAACTTTTGGCTCATCTCTTCCGTGTTCATAATCAATAATTGACGCAGAAACCCAATCAGACAAAACCATATATCGTCTATGACTCGTGAAAGAAATATGACTTTTGGGTACCGTCACCCTTTAAGGCTTGAGTCTCTGGTGTGTTGCGGTGATAGCCACAATTTACACGTGGAGTTCGGAGATGCGCCGTGTCATGAAGTTAAAGAGGCCTGTTCTCACGGTGATTATTTTTATCTTGTAATAGGAGAGTCAATAGTGGGTTTATATTCCTGACAAGGGATCTTTTTATAATCCTGTGATCCATTCAACCTAAAGCTGCAAATGACAACTAACCCACAATTTGTGGCCGAGCCGCAGTCCGCACAAACCGACATAAATAGCGCTGAACCTGACCCAACCTCTGGGGCTTTTTCTGCTTATGGGAAAATATACTTTCCCCTGAGTCAACCGGTTAGATGTCGACACACAAGACAGTGTTTACAGAGAATCTATCTATCTATCTATCTATCTATCTATCTATCTATCTATCTATCTATCTATCTATCTATCTATCTATCTATCTATCCCTGCATATCTATCCATTGTGGGAGGGGCAGAGACACAAACTACTGCAGGGAAATGCACCATTGTGGGAGGAGCAGAGACACAAGCCACAATGGGAATATTTCACAGTTATTGGAGGGGCAGAGACACAAACTACTACTGAAAAATCTTATCCTTGTGTGAGGGGCAGAGACACAAAGTACTACTAGAAAATGTTATCCTTGTGGGAGGGTCAGAGACACAAACTACTGCAGGGAATTGCACTATTGTGGGAGGGACAGAAACACAAGCCACCATGGGAAAATTTTACCCTTGTGGGAGGGGAAGAAACACAAACTACCATGGAAAAATCTCACCTTGTGGGAGGGGCAGAGACACAAAGTACTACTGGAAAATCTTATCCTTGTGGGAGGGGCAGAGACACAAACTACTGCAGGGAATTGCACCTTTGTGGGAGGGGCTGAGACACAAATTACTGCAGGAAAATCTCACCCTTGTGGGAGGGGCAGAGACACAAGCTACCATGGGAAAACTTTACCCTTGTGGGAGGGGCAGAAACACAAACTACTGCTGAAAAATATCATCCTTGTGGGAGGGGCAGAGACACAAAGTACTACTAGAAAATCTTATCCTTGTGGGAGGGGCAGAGACACAAACTACTGCAGGGAATTGCACTAATGTGGGAGGGGCAGAGACACAAGCCACCATGGGAAAATTCTACCCTTGTGGGAGGGGCAGAAACACAAACTTCCGTGGAAAAATCTCACCCTTTGGGAGGGGCAGAGACACAAACTACTACTGGAAAATCTCCTCCTTGTGGGAGGGGCAGAGACACAAACTACTACTGGAAAATCTCCTCCTTGTGGGAGGGGCAGAGACACTAGCTATTAACAACTAGTCTTTCACATGACATGAGCCAAGTGGGTGTGAGCAGAAATCTCCCTATCATCATTTCAGTGGGAAATCTCCCCATGCAGCAGCCTCTTTTTCCTTCTTTATCATTTACGCTCACCGCCCATTACGAGGGATAATATCTTATTAACACAACGTTCTGTAACTTTTTTTGGCTCAGCCACACTTGTGTTCTCATAATGTTCTCACGGCCGGCTTATCTCTCAATCCTCTCTCTCCCTCCCCTTGTCTAGCAGAGAAGAAGCAGAGATGATTATTGGCCGGCGATGGGAGAGAAAGTTTTCGCCACTTTCCGGAAGCAAATGATTTAGTTCCAAACAAAGTGCTCCTTCAAGTGATATTTGCAGGTAAATTTCCCACATGGCACAAACCCAGAGCTTATTTATTTTAGTTACAGGTGGATTGTGGGAGCATTTAAACCTCTGTTGGGGTTTTTACTACCGTGCTTTATCTGGGGAGTTTCTGTGTGGTCACCAGGACAGGAAATGTGGGGAAATCTCCCCAGTGGAAACAAAGACAATACACCGATCATCCATAACTTTATGACCACCCAACTTATATTGTGTAGGTCCCCCTTTTGCCTGGCCAGAACAGCCCTGACCTGTTACCAAGCCGTCAGTAGCAGATCCTTTAAGTCCTGTAGGTTGCAAGGTGGGCCTCCATGGATCGAGCTTGTTTTTCTAGCACAGATGCTTGATTGGGTTAAGATCTGGAGAATTTTGGAGGTCAAGTAAACACCTCAAACTCACAGTTGTGTTCCTCAAACCATCCTTAAATCATTTTTGCAGTGTGGCAGGGTGCATTATCTTGCTAAAGGAGGCCACTGCCATCAGGGAATACAGTTTCTATGAAGGGGATACTTGGTCAGTAACAATGTTTAGGTAGGTGGTACATGTCAAGTAACATCCACATGAATGTCAGGAGCCAGGGTTTACCAGCAGAACTTTGCCCAAAGCATCAGACTGCCTCCATCGGCTTGCCTTCTTCTCATACTGCATCCTGGTGCCATCTCTTCTCCAGGTAAGTAATGCACACGGACGCGGCCATTCACATGATGTAAGAAAACAGGATTCATCAAACCAGGCCACCTTCTTCCATTGCTCGGTGGTCCAGTTCTGATCCTCACGCGCCCATTGTAGGTGCTTTTGGCTGTAGACTCGGGTCAACATGGGCACCATAACCGGTCTTCGGCTACACAGCCCCATACACAACAAACTGTGATGCCCAGTTTTTCTGCTTTCAACACATCAACTTCAGAGACATCATGTTTGCTGCCTGATATATCCTACCTGATTGGTCAGAAGTTGGGTGCATGAAATTGTCCAAAATATCTTGGTATGCTGACGCCTTAAGAGTTCCCTTCACTGGAACAAAGGGGCCAAGCCCAACCCCTGAAAAACAACCCCACACCATAATCCCCCCTCCACCAAATGATTTGGACCAGGAACTCCTAAAGTGTCAGCATACCAAGACATTTTGGACAATTTTATGCTCCCAACTTTGTGGGAACAGTTTGGGAATGGCCCCTTCCTGTTCCAACATGACTGAGCACCAGTGCGCAAAGCAAGATCCATAAAGACATGGATGAGTGAGTTTGGGGTGGAGGAACTTGACTGGCCTGCACAGAGTCCTGACTTCAACCCGATAGAACACCTTTGTAATGAATTAGAGCGGAGACTGTGAACCAGGCCTTCTCGTCCAACATCAGCGCATGACCTCACAAATGCGCTTCTGGAAGAATGGTTAAACATTCCCATAGACACACTCCTAAACCTTGTGGACAGCCTTCCCAGAAGAGTTGAAGCTGTTATAGCTACAAAGGGTGGGCCAACTCAATATTGGACCCTACAGACTTATGCCCCGTACACACGGTCGGATTTTCCGATGGAAAATGTGTGATAGGACCTTGTTGTCGGAAATTCCGACCGTGTGTGGGCTCCATCACACATTTTCCATCGGAATTTCCGACACACAAAGTTTGAGAGCAGGCTATAAAATTTTCCGACAACGAAATCCGTTGTCGGAAATTCCGATCGTGTGTACACAAATCCGACGCACAAAGTGCCACGCATGCTCAGAATAAATAAAGAGATGAAAGCTATTGGCTACTGCCCCGTTTATAGTTCCGACGTACGTGTTTTACGTCACCGTGTTCAGATCGATCGGATTTTCCGACAACTTTGTGTGACCGTGTGTATGCAAGACAAGTTAGAGCCAACATCCGTCGGAAAAAATCCTAGGATTTTGTTGTCGGAATGTCCGATCAATGTCCTACCGTGTGTACGGGGCATAAGACTGGGATGCCATTAAAGTTCATGTGTGTGTAGAGGCAGGCGTCCCTAAACTTTTGGCAATATAGTCTAGTAGAGATTAAAAAGCTAAAGTTTAGGCAGATTTCAAAGACACAAACTAAAGCAGCTCTATAATCACTACACTGCCAGTGTAAGTACCTGAATGTGACCTGGTATCAACCTTGTGCAGTCCCTGTACAGCAGGACTGGATTGTGAGAAGAAGAAGCAGAAGCATCCTGTTAGGAGGAGAGAGCAGAGTGACAAGGAGATAAGATCATGACTGTGTCGCTTCTCCTCCACTGTCCAGTCACAGAATGGGGGGGGGGGGCAGGTCTAGGATGACCTGAGCTCACAGGAAGTGGGTTGAATCATCCCACAAATGGCATCAGCTGGCCATCAGACTGAGGACATCAAGTGGCATGCCCCTGCCTGCTCCCGCCACAGTTATTGGCGGCTAACAGAAAATTCCAGATCGCTGCTTGCGAACGGGTGCTTTTTGATCATGTGACCGCCGTGACAGCCAATCATGGCGGTCACATGATCACAAACCCCGCCTCCCGGCATCTTAAACCTCTTAAAGGGTCGGGAGGTGTCGGTGCCAAGAGTTTAATAGGTTCTTCATTTTTATCATGTTTTTTTATGGGTGGAGTTCTGCTTTAAGTCAAATTCTAGTATTAGCTTATTAAACAGACAGTGACAAAAACATATTTGTGGACTCTTTTATGACGAGACCGCAGCACATTGCTCTGCTACTTGAATCCTCCACGTTTTTTGCCGGACATCCGGATGATGTAAGGAGGTGAAAGCGGGCCTCAGATCAGCACTGGGAATGATCGCTCCCCTTTCTGGGACGTCTGCGATCCCTGCCCTGGAACAAAACACCGCAGGGTCACGGCTCAACCCCATGAAATTCGCTCTCTCCATACACAGGCTGCAGTTCACAAGACATTCTGTACAAACTTAAACAAGGAAAAGCTTCTCCCAGGGATTGGAAACCACAAGACCCTTCCTGTAGCGCCCTCGGAAGAAGCAGCGTGCGCGGACGCCACGGAGCAGAAAACACCTGGCGCCTCAGACCGGCCTGTCAGAACAATGGTGGAAGTGTCCGCAGCGACTTCGCTGCAGCGTAAGCGCCTTGGGGCATTGTATGCACAAGACGACACACGGACCATACACTGCTCTTGTGTGGTCCGGGGAGGGACGTGAGGATGTGGGCCCGCTTCCTGCGTGTGTAACAAGGCTGTGTGATGATGATCCAACATCTGACATACACAATCACCCCTCTTCTTCTTCTTCACAAAAAGAGAGTATTGTTACAGGACGCACACACACCCAATGCAGCAAACCAAACAGACTGCACCGACAGGAGATCATATACCTCTACTCCCTACAGGAGAAAGGGGGATAGAAGAGAGAGAGAGAGAGAGAGAGAGAGAGAGATATGGAAAAAGAGAGGGAGAGAGAGAGAGAGAGAGAGATGGAAAGAGGGGAGAGAGATGGAGAGAGAGAGAGAGAGAGAGAGAGAGAGAGAGAGAGAGAGAGAGAGAGAGAGATGGAAAGAGGGGAGAGAGATGGAGAGAGAGAGAGAGAGAGAGAGATGGAAAGAGAGAGAGAGATGGAAAGGAGAGAGAGAGAGAGAGAGAGAGAGAGAGAGAGAGAGAGAGAGAGAGAGAGAGAGAGATGGAAAGAGGGGGAGGGAAAGATGGAAAGAGGAGAGAGAGAGAGAGAGAGAGAGATGGAAAGAGGGGGGATGGAGAGATGAAGAGAGAGAGAGAGAGAGAGAGATGGAAAGAAAGAGATGGAAAGAGGAGAGAGAGAGAATGAGAGGGGAGATATAGAGAGAGAGAGATGGAAAGAGAGAGAGATGGAAAGAGGGGAGAGAGAGAATGAGAGGGGAGATAGAGAGAGAGAGAGAGAGAGAGATGGAAAGAGAGAGAGATGGAAAGAGGGGAGAGAGAGAGAGAGAGAGAGAGAGAGAGAGAGAGAGAGATGGAAATAGGGGAGATAGAGATGGAAAAAAGGGAGAGAGAGAAAGATGGAAAGATGCAGGCAGAGCGCAAGATAGAAAGAGGGTGAGAGAGAGAGAGATGGATGTAGAGTGGGATGAATAAAGGAGAGAGAAAGAAAGACAAATAAATAGAGGATGGGGAGAAGGGGAAAGAGGGATAGATGAAAGAGAGAGAGAAATGGATGGCTAGAAAAGAGAGAGAGATGGAGAGAAGGGGGAGAGTGATGGAAAGAGGGGTAAGAGAGAGAGTTGGAAAGAGGGAAGACAGAAGAAAAGATGGAGGGAGAGATGGAAAGAGAGAGAGAGAGAAAGGGAGGGAAAGAGAGAGAGTTGAAAAGAGGAGAGACAGACGGAAAGATGGAGGGAGAGAACGGGATAGAAAGAGCAGAGAGAGAGAGAGAGATGGATGTAGAATGAGATTAATAAAAAAGAGAGGAAGGTAAGACAGATAAATATAGGAGGGGGAGAAAGGGAAAGAGGTATGGATGAAAGAGAGGGAAAAATGGATGGCTAGAAAAGAGAGAAAAAAGAGGGGAGAGATGGAAAGAGAGAGGGGGGGAAATGGAGAGAAAGAGAGAGTTGGAAAGAGGAGAGACAGATGGAAAGAGGAGAGAGAGAGAAAGAGAAAGTGCTGGAAAGAGGGGTAAGAGAGATGGAATAAGGGGAGATAGAGATGGAAAGAGGAGAGAGAGAGATGGATGTAGAGGGATGAATAAAGAAAAAAGACAGAGAAGGGAAGAAAGGGAGAGAGGGATAGATGAAAGAGAGAGAGAATGGATGGCTAGAAAAGAGAGAGAGGAATATAGGAGAGAGAGATGGAGGAGGAAGAGGGATGGGGGAGTAAAAGAGTGAACGATACAGTAGATGAAGGGAGGAGACAGAAGTATTAGAGAGACAGAGTGATGGAAATAGTGAGAAGAAGGGGAAAATGAATAGATAGTGAATAAGGAGATGGAGGAGAATGAGATGTGATGGATAGAGGAGAGATTCGTGGGGCTGAGGGGACAGAGAAGTATTGATAAAGAGCAGTAAGAGTTAAAAAAGATTAATAGAGGAGCGATCAGTTGGTTTAGTTTAGTTGCATGCATTTGGTTTGATACTATTTTCTGGTGGTCACCAGAACTAGAAATTACATTGAAAGTCCAGTCAATTTTTATTTAGCATAACAGATCACAAAAAAAGAAAATCCAATACATTTCTGATAGCAAATATGGAGAATACTGGATAACAAATAGTAAAACAAAGATAGAAGAATGTTCATTCAGGTCTCCAGTCGGTCATCAAATGAACTTTACAAGAAAGTGGCAACCACCCCAATCTATAACTGGCCTTTACAGTAAGATGCACATGGAAGGGCAATGCGCATCACAAACAAACAAAAGATTTCCCAGCACACTTACCGACCAACGTGCAAAACAACTGACTTGGCCCTGTCCAACAGTTTACGTTAAAAACAGAGGGTTTTGTTCGCACACATTTGAAAACGAAACCCTCTGTTTTTAACGTAAACTGTTGGACAGGGCCAATTCAGTTGTTTTGCAGGTTGGTCGGTAAGTGTGCTGGGAAATCTTTTGTTTGTTTGTGATCAAATGAACATTATTCTATCTTTGTTTTGTATTTGGTTATTCAGTATCCTTGATATTTACTATTGGCCTCTAAGCCCTGATGAAGGGGGAGTGTTGAGTCCCCGACACGAGACGGCTTTTTCTTGTGATCTCCTGTTGTACAAAATAAAAATTGACTGGACCTGCACTGTATCTCTCTTCAGACTCTTTAGACTACCCTGCTGACCCTTATGGATACCCCTGGCTAATAGAGGCTGATAAAAATTCCCTGAAATCCATATAGTTACATACATATATATATATGCTAGCGCTCAGGACATGGAAATAAGAGGTCATTAAAAATAATGATAACAACATATATGTAAGATAAAAGATCCGTGAATGCAATTTTAAAATTAGTCCATAGAAAATGACAAGGCAGTCTTTGGAGATAGATGTTTAAACCATCTCTGTGATGGGACCAACACTGAGGGCACAGCTTTTCGTACGAGCGAAGTCAGCTCTGGTAAATGAGACAAAAAAACATAAGCGAAAAGCGCCTCTGAGTGCAGGTATTTAATGAGGAAAACAGCATGTAATCCAAAACTTACATGGGAGTAAGGGGTTACAAGCTCCGGGGAGGTAAGGGCTCCTGGATCAGTCCACAATGTTGCTGAGTGTCCGGTACAGTCGGAGTCTCCAGCTGGGATGACCGCGATCACGTGCAGGGAAACAGGCTGGTCGTAGCACTCGCTGGAGTGGAAGGGATTGTTCCGCTCTGAAGGGATGCCCGCTAGCGTGTGACGTCACCGGAGTGTAAGGGAAAACACAACGCGTTTCAAAGCATGCGCGAGACTCACAGTGAGCATGTGTGCTCCTTTGTCAAGTGTACATTTGAATACATTTAGTGCTTGTAGTCGCTCCTCGTATTTGAGGTCCTCCACCCCCCTTATTAATTTAGTTGCCCTTCTTTGGACTCTCTCCAGCTCCAGCACATCCCGTCTGCGGATTGGTGACCAGAACTGGACAGAATACTCCAGATGTGGCCGGACCAGATTTTTATAAAGTGGCATGATTATAGTTTTGTCTCTGGAGTATATCCCCTTTTTTATGCATGCTAATATTCTGCCTGCTTTGGTAGCTGCAGCTTGACATTGCAGGCTATTGCTCAGTCTATCTTCCACTAGGACTCCCAGATCTTTCTTCATCCTTGATTCCCCCCAGAGGTTCTCCCCGTAGTGAGTAGTTTGCATTTATGTTCTTAGCCCCCAAGTGCATTATTTTATATTTCTCCACAATAAACCTCATTTGCCAAGTAAATTTAAAACAAAGAGTGACCTGTTTAAACCCTAGCACAACAAAGGCATGCCTCCATCCCTGAATATATACGGAACAAAAGAGAAAATGGATTTGTGACTTTACACGAGGCATGTTTTTGTAGATGATAATATATGAAATACCTAACTATAAATTAATTAAATGTCACAATCTCCAAAAGGTGGTCCATGAAACCATAATAAATGAATGAATTTGATAAATTAATAATTATGATATAATGCATAATATAAATGATATACAAAAAATGATGTAAATGAGAAAAACCATGATAAAAATAATAATAATCATAATAACATATTTACTACCTAATAATAAAAGGACATGATTAGTATAGACAATAGCAATAAATAAAATGAACATACAAATCAAATAATTCATAATTATCATGATAAATACATGATACATTTATTTATTTAACCTTGTAGCTAAATTCATTCATCCTACTCCTGATGATTGGCTGTAAACGCCATGAAACGCGTTGTGTCTTCACTCAAGGGTGCCAAGTCAAGCTTGCCCATAATCATGAATTTTGTTTACATTACTCATTGCCTGTATTTATCATGATAAATAATTATGTCTATTTGATTTGTATGCTCATTTTATTTATTGCTATTGTCTGTACCAATCATGCCCATTTATTATTGATATTAAATATGTTATTATGATTATTATTATATTTATCATGTTTTTTCTCATTTACATCATGCATTGTATATCATTTATATTATGCTTTATATATCATATTTATTAATTTATCAAATTCATTAATTTATTATGGTTTCATGGACCACTGTTTGGGGATTGTGACATTCATTTAATTTATAGTTAGGTATTTCATACATTATCATCAACAAAAACATGCCTCATGTAAAGTCCCAAATCCATTTTCTCTTTTTTTCCGTCATTTGACATGTAATTGCCCACTCCACTATTTTGTTCGGGTCTTTCTGTAAAATTTCTACATCCTGATATGAAGTTATTGCCCAGCTTATTTATGTATCGTCTGAAAAAACTGAGATTGAGCTATTTTTCCCATCCTCTATATCGTTTATGAATAAATGGAATAGAATTGGTCCCACGACAGAGCCTTGTGGTACCCCACTTACCACTCCAGACTAATCTGAGTACATGTTATTTATCACTACCTTTTTGACGCACCCCTGTAACCAGTTTTCTATCCAAGAACAAACTTTATGGTCCATGCCTACAGACCTCAGCTTGTAGATTAAGCGTCTATGGAGAAACTGTATCGAATGCAAAATCCAGATACGCCACATCCACAGGCCTCCCCCTGTCTAGATGGCAGCTCACTTCCTCGTGGCAGATTGGTCTTGTAAGAACGACCCTTTGTCAAACCCATGCTGATTACCACGAATGATACTGTTTTCATCAGCAGATTCTTGGATATAGTTCCTTATCATCCCCTCCAATAATTTACCTACTATTGATGTTAGGCTGACCGGCCTGTAGCTCCCCGAAATATGTATATGCTCTTTTTTGAATAATGATACCACATTGGCTTTTCTCCAGTCAGCTGGTACAATTCCTGTCAGTATGCTGTCTGTAAAGATTAGGAACAATGGTCTAGCTATAACCCAACTGAGTTCTTTGAGGACTCTCGGGTGTATGCCATCTGAACCTAGTGATTTATTTGTGTTAAACTTATCTAGTCTTTTCTTGACTCCAGATCTAAAAACTTTTCCCTCTTGTTTTTGGGTCCAGCGTTCTACCAATGCATCATTTGTGGAGCAATAAAGCCAAGAAAGAGGTTATAATCCTTCCATACACCATTCAAATGTTTGGATTTAGATACATTTTCATTAACAGGGAGGTATAAATGGGATTCATTGCAAGTGCCTAAAAAATAAAAACCCAGCACTCACCCCAATGGTTAACACAGGGGGCATTAATAAATTATCTTTATAAAATCTCAGGTGACCTTTATTAAACTCTTGTAAACCAAGCAAACAATGTTGTAAAATTGTTTACTTGTTACACTTGACACCCCTGGCAGGTAACATGGGCTCCCCATGTCACAAATTAACAGCTAGGTTTTCACCAGAGTACCCTGCAAGGTGTGATGGGCAGGTGACCCCAGTGGCCCACAGGCTACTTTGTTGCAAGCTGACACCAGGTCAAGGCCCTCAAGTTTGCGCCACCAAGGAGTCACAGGTGGCAAGAAGGAGAGTATCCAGGGACCAAGCAGAGGTCCAGGTAGGCAGGAAGCAGGAGAGTAGTATGGGTCCAAGCAGAGGTGAGGCAGGTGGCACGCAGGAGAGTAATCAAGGTCCAAGCAGAGGTCAAAGCAGGCAAGAGAGCAATCATGGTTCAAGCAGAAGTAGGGGAAAGTGAGTAGTCAGGGTCCAAGCAGAGGTTGAGTCAGGCAGCAGACAGGAGGGTAGTCAAAGTCCAAGCAGAGGTCAAGGCAGGCACCAAGCAGAGGCAAGAGAGTAGTCATGGTCCAATCAGAGGTAGGGGCAGGTGGCAGGCAGGAGAGTAGTCAGAGTCCAAGCAGAGGGCAAGGCAGGTGACAATCAGAAGAGTAGCCAAGGTCCAAACAGAAGTCTAGGTAGGCAGTAGGCAGGAGAGTAGTAGGGGTCCAAGTAGAGGTTGAAGCAGGTGGCATTTAGGAGAGTAGTCAAGGTCCAAGCAGAGGTCAAGGAAGGCAGCAGGCAAGAGAGTAGTCATGGTTCAAGCAGAGGTAGGTTTTTAGATACTCTCCAAGCCAATAAGCATGTAGGCAGGTTGAAGCATGTGAACCAGCAGCTGGCCCAGGCTGGAGAAAGGGTTAAGTGTGTATTGCTTAGTTCCTGGGCTTCTGGTCCTAGCCAACTCACCTGTTCTATAAAAAGGGAGACGGCTGAGGTCCGAAAGTCAGGTTGCGGTGGGTCCAGTGAGTTCCAGCATCACCTGTGGGCGCCGTCATTGGCGCTATTGAAGAAAGTGGGACTTTTGGAAGACATCCAAGCCATTGACAATGCCATTATGGATTCTCACATCTCTCCAGTAAAGTTATATTAACTGTTCTGAGCCTGGTCTGAAGTTATTCAAAGGAGTGCATGTGAGTTCTGGTCCCAGGCATTGATGAGCTTGCTCCCCTAGAAAAGGTACCTCCTAGTGGAGGGCGAGTAGACCCTGCCCACAACATGGTGTAGTCAAAAAGGGGACACCCCACGTGCAAGTAAGCCTAACATCAGGGAAGCACACTAACCAACATGTGCATGCTCACACCTACAAGCACAACCAGCCACGTCCATAAGACCGTGCACATATGTGCAGGACATACACCTTCATAATTTTACTACAAAATGGGATTTGCAGGCCGGCATTCAATCATAAATCTCCAGACAAGGACAATTACCCAGCAGCTGCCCCTCCCGACTCCTCTGCTTACTGGGACAGAAGATTCTCATAAAACTGAGGAGGATGTTTAGGAAGAAGAGCCATAGTCATCTCTTGTCTTCTGCTCCCACGCGTTAGTTTTCATCCTGGTAATATCAGGAGGCTCGCAATCCTCCGGACAATGGATAACATAAACCACCTGTGCGAATTCAAGACTGCCGACCTTGTATTTTGTACAATCAGCACAGCAATGGCGGCTGGTCAAGGGTGCATTTCAGACATCAGGTGGGATTTAAATATTAGCCTCAGGCAAATGAGGCAATGAGGAGAAACCTATAATTTTAATGTATCCCGGCAATCACTGCAATGGTGCTAAAGTCAGAAAGTTTGCCTTAAAGTAGACCTATATCTCTATTAAGCCCTTGGAGCTGGTGCCTCCTGGCCCTTTAAGGGGTTTAGGATGCCGGTTTAGGATCACGTGATTGGCTGTCACGGCGGCCACATGATTGGAAAGCTCCCGATCGCAAGCAGTGAGCAGGAGATTTCCGTTAGCCGCGGTTAACTGTGCCGGAAGTGTGCATGGAGCTGTATTTGCACTAATGCATGCAAATATGTGGATGCTTGGCGCCAAGATCCACTCACAGAGAGGCTGCATATTTGCGTGTGGCTGGCACCAAGAGGTTAATTACTGACATGTCAATATACAGTGCAGTAACAGTATAATGCACAATAAAAAAATTGGCTATGTGTTTTACTTCAAATGACAGTTTGGGAGTCGGCAGTTACATTTAAAAAATACAATGTAAAATTAACAAGGGACACCATCATAGTTGTTTGTATCTTTGATCTTAAAAACTACGGGATAATGGTGTTGTTGTAACTTGCACCAAAAAAAAAAAAAATACCAAGCATAATAATATTATTCTTGATATCACTAGAAAAAAAAAGCCTTTCAAAATGTGTTTGCAATAACTCCATCAGTATCACCAGCAAAGCAGCTTCATTATTATCCCATTAAAGAAGAAGAGAATTGTGCGCCGCATTTGGAGATTTCATAATTTGCCGCATCACGAATGTTAATTCTCCATTACGAACGCTAGTTTACAAGACCGACCGCTCCTTGGTCATCCTTGTTTCTGAGTATGCGTGTTTGTACCTTGGGCTTTTGTCCGACGGACTTGTGTACACATGCCCGGAAAAACCGACAACACACATTCGTCTGCGGAAAATTTTAAAGCCTGTCATCCAACACTTGTCTGCAGAAAATCAATACAACAATTGTCTGATGGAGCGTACAAACGGTCGGATTTTCCACCAACAGCCTGTCACCACACATTTTCCGTCGGAAAGTCAGATCGTGTGTACGGGGCTTTAGACCTCTATTGGTCACTGCAGGACAGTAGGCGGAGCCATGCAAATCATTCCTTTGTGTTGGGAAACTAATTGACTTCACAGCTTGTTCTTCTGTCGGCGCTCTCCCCTCTCTGTGGCCCTTAATATGTTTCCAATGAACATGTGAGCAGACTTGTAAATTGGTCCCACATCTCAATTAAGAGCGGAGACCACCCACTGGAGGACAAACATCATTACTGCCGCTGTTTATTTACTTGTCAATTAGGAGCGAGGCCACTGACGCATACGGAGAGCTCCAGCCGCTGGAGGAATGCATTGATCCAGCACTTTTTGCATAAATTATGCACGAGAAATGGGCCCCCCCCCCCAACTAAACTCTACTTATCCGCTTAGAAAGAGAAATAGGGGGTGACCGGTGAAGTCAGTCCACCCAGAAGCGATCAATTCGGTTTCTGGTGGTTGTTGGAGCTTTAACATGCCCACTGGTATGAGATCGCAGTTGCCAAATGTGACCGCCAACTGACGGTTCTAAACCAGGCTGGAGTGAAACTTGTTACGATGTTACAGCTTCCTCTTCTCCTCTCTACTGACGTAAAGTGTTACTAATCCCACAGCAGTAAAATCAGACTGTATATACAGTAAAGCATGCTTGTTATACAATAAAGCATGCCTGTACAGTAAAGCATACTTTGGAACCTAAGGGGTTAATTCTCTGCATTGGGTAAAAAGGCTGTTTGATCCTGTCTTCTCTGATCCTCCTTTTTTTCCACTGTCTGCAATCCATCTCCTGATAGTACAGAGACTTGGGGGCACTCTGCACATGCTCAGTTTGGTGTGTATTGCGAGAGAGTTTTTTTTTTTTTTGGGAGGGTGCATGTGATCAGCCCAGGGCCAATCAGCACAGAGGGTCAGGGGTCCTGCAGCCCCATAGGACAATCATAGGAGCATGAAAACTCCTCCTACAAGCTTTAACCAGAAGTCACAAGGCTGCTATATACTGCTGATGAGAAAAGGTATTTAGCAGTTAAATTTACTAAAATAATTACATTGCCATGCTTTGTGTACTGTGGGAGACCAGATATAGTGAATGCAGGGTCCTGGGTTTAGTAACACTTTAAGCCTGGGTTCACACATGTGCGGTGCGAATTGAAGCTCAGGTTTCACTGGGAAGATAAAAATCTGCTGTTCAAAGGTTCATCTGCGTTTCAGCTGCGGATCAGTGAGTAGGGAGAGGGGGAGGGAAGGGGGGGGGGGGAGGGGGAGGTGTAGTGAGGAGAAGGAGAAAATCCTTGTTCAGAACGCAATGCATCCTTGAATCAGATGCGTTCCCATAGGAGATAATAGGCTTGTAGTTCGCACCGCAATGCCCAAAAAATGCACATGTTTTTTGTGCAATGCGAACCAGATACATTCAAATGAATGTATTTTAAAATGTCCTGCGAATTGTAAGCCGCATCTAATTCGCATAGTTGTGAACGGGGGCTTAGGCTCGGTTCACATATGAGCCGCATGCGGCTCACAGCAGGGGCCCGGTGCGTGCTGATTTACCGTTTAGGTCCGATTCACCGTTTTAGGTCCGATTTCAGCCTGAATCTTGGGCTGAATTCGGACCTGAAACAGACCAAAAGACGCACAACGTTTTTCTGCAAAATGCGCCGGACCTGCTGCGGAGATATGTAAACTGGCTCCATAGCGAGCTGGTCAAAATCTCCTGCTATTGCGAATTGGATACGGCGATCCCACATCCAATTTGCAGTGGTGTGAACCCAGCCTCAATCAGCTAAACACATTCCAGGTGCAGCAAACCAAAATGCATGCAACCTCTCAAATGTAATTTCCTTTAGAAAGCATCTACAGCCTCAGTTGAAAAGCCTGTCTCCTGCCAGTATGCTGCAAAGAAATACCATTGCCGTTTGCACAGAAGCAGTGGTCTCTCTGCAGAGCTCTGATACGACCCCTGCCGAGTCAGACCTGTAGCTCTGCAATCAGCAAAAGCTCATATTCTCTCCTGGTCAGGGAGCTCTAGCCATAGGTGTGCGCAGCCTATTGCATTAGGGTGTGCACCCCAAAGCTCAAACACGTGTGCATGCGTGCAAGTATGTATGTGTAATATACACACACACACTCTATTTATAGATAAATGTAAAAAAAAAACATTTAAAATGTATTAAACCATGGACGTGTTAGTAGGGCAGAGGTTGGTGTCAGTAGTTATTCATTATTCTATTTTTGTATTATTTTTTACAATTTTTTTTTAGGAGCCCCATTGGGTGGTTTTGGTGAAACAACAGCAGGGGGAATCTGCGCCGCACACCCGGCACACCCCCTGCGCACGCCTATGGCTCGAGCTCTGACTCAGCAAGTTGCGCACCGATTTGAACAAAAAAAGTCCCTGCGTTATTTTTTGCGATTTCAGATGTGACTTGCACAGACATCTGTGCATGAAGTTGCACAGATGTCAGCCAAATTGCCCCTGAAGTCGCACTGACCTGCGGCTTTGAAATGGTGTGATTTCAAGTGAAATCGCACAGTTTCAAAGCTGCATTCAGTGTGAAAACGGGGGGGGGGGGGGGGGGCTAAGTTAGAAGCTGATTGGCTACCATACAGAGCAGCAACGGATTCTGCACTCCCCAGTTTTTAGTAAATCTCCCCCATAATCTACCTATCATTC
Organism: Aquarana catesbeiana; assembly: GCF_042186555.1. Lineage (NCBI taxonomy): Eukaryota > Metazoa > Chordata > Amphibia > Anura > Ranidae > Aquarana > Aquarana catesbeiana. The sequence continues at coordinate 260,558,369 of NC_133334.1, forward strand.
AAAATATATTTTTTTATCCCCGGAGTTCAGCTTTAACTTTTTATCACAAGGATTCCAGAGGCAGCCGAAAATTTCAAAAGAGCGAAGATTTTTACTCACTTAAATTCTTATCTTATCCTCCTTCACTTATGTTATACTAATGACAGGGACTCTTTAAGTCAGAACTGGCCTTGTGACTTTAGCACAGTTGCAGTGTGTACTGGATGTCATTATCAGGTTACGGGTTCCTGTTCATCGTTAACTGGCGATATTCTTCATGACGTCCCGATGAGCGGACGCACTTAGTAGCCCTTATACTGGCGATTAAGGTTTACTGCTTCTTTAACCCAGACCTGCAGCTCAGATCGGAGCCAGGAGCCGACGCGTTTGAAAACACCATCTGAATGGGCCTTTTCATGGAGGCTCTTTCAGGTGCGGTTTGTTTTTCAGTTCAGGGCGTAAGTTCAGACGCCGGTCTCTAATGCTGAGGATCAAGAGGGGGTGGGGGGTGGGGAGGTAACCGTAGTCACTTTTAGTCGGCGTTCATAGGATTGGCACAGACTGAGAGCATCAAAGCGAACTGCGGGGACAGGAAAAAGGTTGTTTTTTTTTTTTTTTTTTTGCCATTGGATTGGCTTGCAGGGTTTATGGCGACTTCAGAGGTGAAGGTAAGAGGCTTTTTATTCACCGGCGTGTTGGAGCAACAATAAGCTCTCACATGTTCAGGGGTATTTAGCAAGGCAGATGTGCCAGGATAGTCAATCTCAGCAACCAATCAGAAACAGTTTCAATAGTCTGGCTGCAGTACAAAGAAATGGCATTGGGTGCCAGGGGATCCTGCAATGGGCACATCATCATCATTGCACATCAATTGGGTCTCAGGGCCCGTTTCCTGATTGGCCCGGGAGGAGAAGCAGGAAGACATTAGCGAATATTAATTCACTAATGTCACACAAGCGGGTGGGCTCGGGGCGCAGTGCTCTGCGCCCCGAGCCCACCCTTTTTTGAAGCCAATTAGAGCCTCAGGCTCTAATCACGTGCTTCAAAAAAATAAATAAAAAACTAAATCCAGGCGTCCGGTGCCCTGCATGTAGATGAGGGGCTTGATGTATGGATTAGGGGGGCAACCTGATCGGGAAGCCGCCACTGGTGCCGGGACAAGGTCATCCAACACCCAAGGAAAAGATGCCAAACTGCCCCCCCCCCCCCCATTATGTGCAAACTTAGAGGATCCCACCACCAGCAGTCATCCACTTGTCAATAGGAGGAGTGGAGTAATCGCAAGAACTGAGGCTGTGTGTGGTGGGAGACCCCTGTAGCTTAGAGGAGATAGAGAACACAGCCGCCTGCCTCTTTGCTGCTCTCCTCACTGGTCCCAGCACTTGGCTGACAGGAGTAGTGATGCTGCTGTCACTACTCCTGTCAGGCAAATAGTCAGAATGGCGGCACCCCCATCCATGCATTATACAACTGGGTCCTTCCTGCCCACCCCTTGTCCCGGTCCTGCTTACATCAAACCCAATTTTAGTAGAGTGTGGGGGGGGGGGGGGGGGGTAAGCCTGTGTGGACATCATCTATATAGCTACGGACATGGGTTGGGTTGCTGTTCATATTCAGAAAAACGCTAAATTTGTTCCGAACATCACAATTTTAGTTCCGGAAAAGCTCCAACCCAACACCTACATACCTGAGTGCGTTGAATCTGGGGCAATAAAATACGCTAAAAGCCGCACATCAAGCATAATATGTGCAATAGAAATAGAAGAAATGGCCGCACACCACTATAATGATCCAAAATCCTTTATTAGAACATCCCAAAAGACACTACAGGAACAGAATGCCTGGTAGATGCGTTTCACACATTACCAGTAATGATTAAGCGCACCTGAAGTGTGTGAAACGCGTCTATCAGGCATTCTGTTCCTGTAGTGTCTTTTGGATGTCCTAATAAAGGATTTTGGATCATTATAGTGGTGTGCGGCCATTTCTTCTATTTCTATTGCACGCGGAGGCGAGCCGGGACGGGGCACCCACTGAATCTATCAGGCTTCTCCTTCTCACCAGGAGCGGCGAGTTCTCCTTGTTCTATGGGGAGTATGTAGTCAGGGCCGGCGCTACCACTAGGCAAACTAGGCAGCCGCCTAGGGCGCACTGCTGCTTAGGGCGTCCGTCCACTGGTGTTCCTACTCTCTTCTCTCTGCAACAAGCAAGTAAGTCTCAGCATCAGCAGGCAGCCGCCGCTCCGTTAGCACATAGTGTCAGAGGCGCAGTAGCGGTGGAGGACTGTGTCTGTGTCCCGACTCCCGAATGAATGGAAGCAAGCAAACATTCATTGATGGGCACTGGTAGGCTACATTGATGGGCGCTGGTGAGGCTGCATTTGATGGGCGCTTCATTAAAAAGGTGGGGTATACATGGGCAGGACAAAGGGGGTGGAGTCAGGGGTGGAGCCAGGGGGTGCGGCAAAATGAGGTTTCGCCTAGGGTGTCAAAAATCCTTGTACCAGCCCTGTATGTAGTAATTATTAGAAAAAAAAGTAGGGGTTCCCCTTTAATTTCCAACCAGACCCTTATCCAGGCATGCAACCTGGATGAGCAGAAACTAGCGGGGCAGCAAATGTGGACCCCTTTCCCGTACCATACCAGGTGGGCTCTGCTTGACTTGCTGCAGCCTCTAAGACTGACGTCACATGGGTGACCAACACTCTCGCCCACGAAAGCTGCATCAGTACCAGGATAGGATGCCCAGTGCCCACTGCTAACACATAATATAGAATGAGCAGACTGCCTAAGGTTTGCACCGCGCGTGCGTGGCCAGTCATTTGCTTTTTAACAGATGGGAGGTGGTTGCACATGTGGGTGTGCTCTTCTTATTGCCTGTAGGTGGCTGTGGTGTAACAGCAGTAGCTGTCAGGCCCACTGGTTGGGCAGCCACTGATCTGGAGCGTGCGTGTAGTGAGGATAGCACTACTCACCACACGGCGCCCCCTGCGTGACAGAATTGCGCCCATAGTGGCTACCCCTCCTGCACCACCCCCATCTTTTTTTCCATCCCTGGCTAGCATCGGGGGGGGGAATTTCAACAGCAATTTGTTGTTAAGGTCCATATCATCCATAAGACGCCAGCCTAATGCACATTGTGAGAAGCTCACAGTGTGCAGTGTAGGGCTTTTTTGTCTCATAGAATAGGTGAAGGCATAGCTCCCAACTGTCCCTGATTTCGAGGGACTGTCCCTGATTTGGAGCAATGTCCCTCTGTCCCACATTCCTCCTCATTTGTCCCTCATTTTGGTCTGATCTATATAGTTGTGTATAAAATGCACTTTTTATCTATCAAAAAGTGTTTTCCATCACTAAACCTTTCATCTTATTTCTAAATGGCTACATTTGTAAATTCCAAAAGCCGATATAAAGGAATAGTAGTGGTAAAAAAAAGCACTTGTGGGTTTAACCAATCTTGTTTTTTTGTACAATTCTCCTTTAAGGGGGCGTGGCCAGGGGTGTGTCCTATGCCTGCATACTTTTGCTGATAGGTGTCCCTCATTCCCATCTCAAAAAGTTGGGAGGTATGGGTGAAGGTACTCCCTCCTCGCCTGAATTACCTCTTGTCTTCGTCCCCCACCTACCTCCGAAAACTGCCCCTTGTCTCCGCCCCTTCCCACCTCCCAGTCCCGCCCCTTTTTAAGAATACAAAACTAAGTACTAAATAATTTGTATATAATTTTTTTAATGATAACAAGACAGGCAGTATAATAGATCCCCTGCAACCAACAACCATAACCCCCTACCCCCAGTAACTAGAGATCCCCCCAGTACCAAAAGACCCCCCCCCAGCACCAATATATATACCCCAGAAACAATAAATTACCCTAGCAACACAACACCTCTTCCACAGGAACAACTGACTCCAGCAGCAAAAACAGATTCTACCTAGAAACAATAGGGTCCCTCAGAAACAGTAGATCCTCCTCAGCAGCAACAGACCCCCCACCAGGAACAATAGATCTCCACCTCAAGATTAGATCCCCACCAGCAACAACAGATCCCACACCAGCAACACGAGACCCTACCAGCAACAAAATATCCCTCAGCAGCCAACAACAATAGACCCCCTTTCCTTCCCCACAATAGTATTTTCACCCCCAGCAACAATAGATTACCCTAGCAACATTAGATCCTCCTCAGCAACAACAGACCCTGGCAGCAACACTAGACACCCCCCCCCCACCTCAACATTAGATTCTCTCCAGCAAAAACAGATCCCCAACCAGCAACAATAGACCTCCCCTCAGCAACAATAGATCCTTCCCAGAAACAATAACCCCCCAGCAACAATAGATCCTTTTTGTAGCAACAATAGATCCTACCTAGCAACAATAGATTCCCCCAGCAACACTAGATCCTCCTCAGCAGCAACAGACCTCCACCAGGAATAATAGACCTCCACCTCAAGATTAGATCCCCACCAGCAACAACAGATTCCACACCAGCAACAAGAGACCTTACCAGCAACAAAAGATCCCTCAGCAGCCAACAACAATAGATCCCCTTCCCTACAAGAGTATATTCCCCCCAGCAACATCAGATCCCCCACTAGGAAAAGCAGACCCCCAAAGAAACACTACACCTCCCAAGCAACAATAGATCCCCCCAGCAGTCAGGGGATCCCTCACACCCAAGCACCCCTTGCCAATACATACATTCAGTGCCGGCGGTTCCGGGACTGCATAACACTGCGTTCCTGCTCAAAAATGCCCTGATGCAGTGAAATTAGAGTAAGCAATTTCAGTACAGGAGAGGACTGAGTTTGTTTTGTATCTCATTGTCTATGGCCGGCCGAATTCACTCACTGTAGCGCCATTGATATGGTAAAAAAAATTAGGGAATAATTACAGATATGGAGACATGTCCCCGTTCTATACTACAGGGGAACATTGCCAAGTAAAAGTCACATTTCTCACTCAGCAGAGCCCTGTGTCAGCGTCAGCGCTGGCTGTCAAAATTCAACGGTAAAACGTGACAACGCAGCCTCCCGGGTCCCTGGCAAGCCCAGGCCTGTGGATTTCTATGTCAGAGAGGTGGGGAGAGAAGGGGGTTCACAGGAGAGACACTGATTAATTTTGTGTCATGCTGGACCCCCTCTGTCATCACAGTGTCCCCCCTCACCGAGGCTGCATGTGTACGTGTTCTGTCCATGTACTGAGGTTAGCGGGCGTTCAATGTACGCAGAGATGGAAACATTCTAAACAGACCGACTCTGTGATACTTTGTATTCTGAAACTTGTAGCGGCATTATAAAATGTAAAAGGATTAGTGGTGGGATCGGAAGACACCTGAATGCAGAATTCCTGGCAAGAAAAATCTGCACACTTTAAATATTAAATCCTTAAATGTATTATTAATACTGCTAGTATAACTTTGTGGGATCTGTCTTTTATTATCTTTCCACAATCATCTGTGTGCCAGAACTTAAAGGTTATACACCATGAGCCAAACAGGATGTAATCGTACTGACATGTTTCAGACTCTGGGAGCTGTACAGGGGCTTTTGCAGCTTATGGGAGGCAGAGGGCACAGGGAGGCTTTCATTTCCTTTCTTTCCCATTCACCTTCTTCCTCCCATCCTCCCCTTCTTTTAGTCACTCCTTATTTTCTTTCTTCTCTTCTTTCTTTTCCTATCCCCTCCACTCTCCTCCTTTACACTCCTCTTCTTTCCCTCCTTTCCTCCTCATCTGTACCTAGTCCTCTTTTCCTCTCTCTCTTTTTTCTTACTCTCCTTTGTTGTTCTAGCCTATATCCTCCTTTCCTCCACTCCGTAACCTATTCCTCTTTTCTTCCCTCCCCTCTTCTCTGCTTTTCTATCTTCTCAATCTTTCCTCTCTTCTCCCTTCCCTTGTTCTCTTTTTCTTTTGAGCTCTTCTCTACCTTTCATCTCTTCTGCCATCTCATCTTCTCTCTTCTCTACCCTCTCCCTCTTTTCTCCTCTCCCTTCTTCTTTCTCTTCTCTCTCTCTTCTGCACCTCTCCTCTTTTCTCTCCTGTCCTCACCTTTACCTCTCCTCTTCTCATATTTCTTTACATTCTCTCTCTCTCCTCATTTCTCCCACCTCCCCCTCTCCTTTATCCTCTCCACTTATCTGTCCTCACCTTTACTTCTCCCTTCTTTCTTCACTTTCTCCTCTCCTCTACCTATTCTCTTCTTCTCCTCCACCTTTCCTTTCCCTGCCTTCTACCTCCCCTTTCATTCATCTTCTCTCCCTTCTCTCTCTCCTTCCCTTCCTTCTACCTCTTCTTCTCCTCCCTCTCATTCTCCCACTCCTTCCTTCTCTTCCCTCTCCCTCTACTTCTCTTCCCTCTCCTTCTTTTCCTTCTCATTCTCTTCCCTCTCCTTCTCTTCCCTCTCCTTTTCTTCCTTCTCTTCTTTCTACCTCTCCTTCTCTTCCCTCACCCTCTCACTTTCCTTCTCTTTCCTCTCCTTCTCTTCCTTCTCCCTCTTCTACCTCTCCTTCCCCCTCTCCTTCTCTTCCCTCTCCTCCCTCTCCTTCTCTTCGTTCTCCTTCCTTCTCTTCCTTCTCTCTCTTCTTCTCTTCCCTCTCCTTCTCCCTCTCATTCTCCCACTCCTTCCTTCTCTTCCCTCTCCCTCTACTTCTCTTCCCTCTCCTTCGTTTCCTTCTCATTCTCTTCCCTCTCCTTCTCTTCCCTCTCCTTTTCTTCTTTCTCTCCTTTCTACCTCTCCTTCTCTTCCCTCACCTTCTCACTTTTCTTCTCTTCCCTCTCCTTCTCTTCCTTCTCCCTCTTCTACCTCTCCTTCTCCCTCTCCTTCTCTTCCCTCTCCTTCTCTTCCTTCTCCTTCCTTCTCTTCCTTCTCTCTCTTCTTCTCTTCCCTCTCCTTCTCCCTCTCATTCTCCTTCTCTCTCTCATCCTCTTCCCTCTCTTTCTCCTCCCTCTCCTTCATTTCCCTAACCTTCGCTTCCCTCTCCTTCTCCTCCCTCTCCTTCATTTCCCTCACCTTCTCTTTCCGCTCCTTCTCTTCCCTCTCCTTCTCCTTCTCCCTCACCTTCTCTTCCCTCTCCTTCTCTTCCCTCTCATTCTCCTCCCTCTCCTTCTCCTGCCTCTCCTTCTCCTGCCTCTCCTTCTCTTCCCTCTCCTTCTCTTCCCTCTCCTTTACCTCCCTCTCCTTCTCCTCCCTCTCCTTCATTTCCCTCACCTTCTCTTTCCGATCCTTCTCTTCCCTCTCCTTCTCTTCCCTCACCTTCTCTTCCCTCTCCTCTTCCCTCACTTTCTCTTCCCTCTCCTTCTCCTCCCTCTCCTTCTCTTCCCTCTCCTTCTCCTCCCTCTCCTTCTCCTCCCTCTCCTCCTCCCTCTCCTTCTCTTCCCTCACCTTCTCTTCCCTCTCCTTCATTTCCCTCTCCTTCTCTTCCCTCTCCTTCTCTTCCCTCTCCTTCTCCTCCCTCTCCTTCTCTTCCCTCACCGTCTCCTCCCTCTCCTTCTCCTCCCTCTCCTTCTCTTCCCTCTCCTTCTCTTCCCTCTCCTTCTCTTCCCTCTCCTTTACCTCCCTCTCCTTCTCCTCCCTCTCCTACATTTCCCTCACCTTCTCTTTCCACTCCTTCTCTTCCCTCTCCTTCTCTTCCCTCTCCTTCTCCTCCCTCTCCTTCTCTTCCCTCTCCTTCTCTTCCCTCTCCTTCTCTTCTCTCTCCTTCTCCTCCCTCACCTTCTCTTCCCTCACCGTCTCCTCCCTCTCCTTCTCCTCCCTCTCCTTCTCCTCTCTCTCCTTCTTTTCCCTCTCCTTTTCTTCCCTCTCCTTTACCTCCCTCTCCTTCTCCTCCCTCTCCTTCTCTTCCCTCACCGTCTCCTCCCTCTCCTTCTCCTCCCTCTCCTTCTCCTCTCTCTCCTTCTCTTCCCTCTCCTTCTCTTCCCTCTCATTTACCTCCCTCTCCTTCTCTTCCCTCTCCTTCTCTTCCCTCTCCTTCTCTTCCCTCTCCTTTACCTCCCTCTCCTTCTCCTCCCTCTCCTTCATTTCCCTCACCTTCTCTTTCCGCTCCTTCTCTTCCCTCTCCTCTTCCCTCACCTTCTCTTTCCGCTCCTTCTCTTCCCTCTCCTCTTCCCTCTCCTTCTCCTCCCTCACCTTCTCTTCCCTCACCGTCTCCTCCCTCTCCTCCCTCACCTTCTCTTCCCTCACCTTCTCCTCCCTCTCCTCCCTCTCCTTCAATTCCCTCACCTTCTCTTTCCTCTCCTTCTCTTCCCTCTAATTGTCTTCCCTCTCATTCCTCTCCTTCTCTTCCCTTTCCTTTTCCTCCCTCTTCTACTTTTCCTTCTCCTTCTTTTCCCTTTCCTTCTCTCTCTCCTTGGCTCCCCTCTCCCTCCCCCTTCTCTCCTCCTCTTCCCTTTCCTTTCTTTTTTCTTTGCTCTCCTTTATCTTCACTCCCATCCCATTCTTTCCCATTCTTTCCTTCCCCCGGTAAAGATTGTGACACACATAAAAATAAATGCATGCTCAGAAAATGGTGTCACCTTCTTCAAGGTAAAGTAGCCATATAGCATGGGTGAGATGGATAGAAGATGGTCTGGCTAAATAGGAACAGTAAAAGTATAGGCAGGCAGTGTCTCTAAAAATCTTGATTGCTGGGGTTCCCCTTCAAGGCCCCATAAAAATTCTTGCTGAACAAGGAACCCATTTCTCATCTCCTGATCCTCAATCTGTATTTCAGAAGACAGATGCAGATTTATAAACTGTACATTGAAGAGATAACTGTACTCCCGCTTTTCATACTCTGGCTCTCTGTACGTCCGGCGACCCCCGCAGCTCCAGCCAAACGTAAAAAATACAAACCGGTTCTAACCCGGCTCCCAGCGGTGGATGTTTGGGCCGGAGCCAGACAATGTCTTAATGGCCTTTTTGTTTCTGCTGCTGGGGCTCAGAGGCTGATTCTGTTCTTCCATCTCCTTTTGAAATGCTTATCTGGCCGCAGGTTCAGCGCTGCTCACCTCAAAGGGATATTTCTCGCCCTCGAGCTCTGCGGACAGAATACTAATCGATTCTGCACAAACGCTTTCATTGTAGCAACTGTGGCCCTGGAGAGGTGACCACAGACGGGCAGAGCTGTCGCCGAGACTGAGCGAAGGTGACCTATCAGGCCCCTCTGGGACTCCCCACCATCTTCTCCATGATTTGCCATTATGGCACGTGAACTTTGTTCTCACTACTGCATAGAAAAGTGGACAATCTCCTCTTCTTACACAGACCCTTCTTGACCAGCGAGGCTTGAATGCATTGCATTGATTTGCTAATTGGAAATGACAGGACCTCTTTAGATATCTATGTGACTGACAGCTCAAAGAAACCTCCACTAAACCACAAAGATTTTCAGTAGATACACTATATTGTCAAAAGTATTGGGACGCCTGCCTTTATACGCACATGAACTTCAATGGCATCCCAGTCTTAGTCCGTAGGGTTCAATATTGAACTTTGCAGCTACAACAGCTTCAACTCTTCTGGGAAGGCTGTCCACAAGGTTTAGGAGTGTGTCTATGGGAATGTTTGACTATTCCTCCAGAAGCGCATTTGTGAGGTCAGGCACTGACGTTGGACGAAGGTGTTCTATCGGGTTGAGGTCAGGACTATGCAGGCCAGTCAAGTTCCTCCAGCCCAAACTCGCTCATCCATGTCTTTATGGACCTTGCTTTGTGCACTGGTCCAAATCATTTGGTGGAGGGGGGATTATGGCGTGGGGTTGTTTTTCAGGGGTTGGGCTTGGCTCCTTAGTTCCAGTGAAGGGAACTCTTAAGGCATTACCATACCAAGGCATTTTGGACAATTTCATGCTTACAACTTTGTGGGAACAGTTTGGGGATGGCTCCTTCCTGTACAAACATGACTGCGCACCAGTGCACAAAGCAAGGTCCATAAACACATGGATGAGCGAGTTTGGGGTGGGGGAACTTGACTGGCCTGCACAGAGTCCTGACCTCAACCCCATAGAACATCTTTGGGATGAATTAGAGCGGAGACCCCAAGCCAGGCCTTCTTGTCCAACATAAGTGCCTGACCTCACAAATGTGCTTCTGGAAGAATGGTCAAACATTCCCATAGACTTTTATAAAACTTAATAAAAAGAAGTTGGCCCACCCTTTGCAGCTATAACAGCTTCAACTCTTCTGGGAAGGCCGTCCACAAGGTTTAGGAGTGTGTCTATGGGAATGTTTGACCATTCTTCCAGAAGCGCATTTGTGAGGTCAGGCACTGATGTTGGTCGAGAAGGTCTGGCTCTCAGTCTCCGCTCGAATTCATTCCAAAGGTGTTCTATCGGGTTGAGATCAGGACTCTGCAGGCCAGTCAAGTTCCTCCACCCAAAACTCGCTCATCCATGTCTTTATGGATCTTGCTTTGTGCACTGGTGCGCAGTCATGTTGGAACAGGAAGGGGCCATCCCCAAACTGTTCCCACAAAGTTGGGAGCATGAAATTGTCCAAAATGTCTTGGTATGCTGACGCCTTAAGTTCTCTTCACTGAAACTAAGGGGCCAAGCCCAACCCCTGAGAAACCACCTCACACCATAATCCCCCCCTCCACCAAATAATTTGGACCAGTGCACAAAGCAAGGTTCATAACGATATCGATGAGCGAGTTTGGGGTGGAGGATCTTGACCTCAACCCGATAGAACACCTATTGAATGAATTAAAGCGCAGACTGTGAGCCAGGACTTCTGGTCCACATCAGTGCCTGACCTCCTAAACTTTGTGGACGGCCTTCTCAGAAGAGTTGAAGCTGTTATAGCTGTAAAGGGTGGGCCAACTCAATATTTAACCCTACGGACTAAGACTGGGATGCCATTAAAGTTCATGCATGCCTGTAAAGGCAGGCGTCCCAATACTTTTGACAATATAGTGTATTTTAGAAGAATGAATTTTAAATAATTAAACAACAATTTGATTTGATTGTTCACATCAAAGGATACCATAACATTGGCCAAGCATACCCATGCGATTCTTCTGCAATATTTTTTCTTGTCCCTTTGGGTTTGGATGAGAATCAACTCAAATCAAAATTTCAATGAGAACCAACTGGAAAGGTTTTGGCTTTCCCTTTGCACTTGTGCACCAGGTTTTACTAATCAACCAGATAATAGCCAATGGGTGAGAATTTCAGCAACAGGTAATAATTTGTTGATGGATGGCTGGAACATCATTTACAGGCTGTCGAAGGTAAGTTACCAGATAGGATTTCAATATTATTAACAAATGAACATTGAATAATTTCTTCTACATGGTTAGCTTAAGGTGGTAGTAAACCTTTACATATACCCAGTGAAGTAACTGGCCTCAGGTAATACACAGAGATGAAACAAATCCTCCTACATAAGTTGTACCTGTTTATCTGCAGTTTTCTCTTATTTACAGCTGTTCAAAGTCCAGGACTTGTTAAGCTTGTCTCAGCTGTCAGAAAACAGGAGGTGGAGAGCTAAAGTTACACTCTGCAGAGCTCAGTGAGAGGATCTCTGAGAGCTGATTGGAGGGAAGAGACACCCCATCTTCCCACAGCACACAGCACTGCAGCGTGATCTGTCACTAGCTGTGTCCATTGGACCGGCTCGCTGTCGGTACCATATGACCTCTGTGACCAATCACAGCAGATCACATGACAGTTGTAAACCATGGATGGCTTCCTTTTATGCTATCCATTGTGTACAATTTTGTTGCTAGCTGTGATTGGTCAATGTGATCACGTGGTACAGACAGGGCTAATCACAGCCCATCTGTACCATGTGATTAGCTCTGGCCGATCACAGCTAATCACAACAAAACAAACTGAATGAATCCGTTTCATTCAGTAAAATCATAATAGAAAAAATGTAGCGCATAGTATATATATCGATAATCGAAATATAAAGAGGATGAATCAATTGTACTTCAATCCAAAAAATGGGGTGTTAGTGAACAATTAACCAAATAACGCATGATGAACGCAAAGTCAATAAACAAATAAATAAATGGGTGAGGAATATAATGTCCCACTGCATGGAGATATAGATGTATTTCCAAGGGAAGATGATATTCCAACAATTGGAAGAAGGTTGTATAAGTCCGTGAAGAAAATGCATCAACCAAATAAGGACATCATGGAAAAGATGGTATGCGTAAACTCTTACCAGATCCTATGGACTCCCTTGTCAGCGACAGGGAGTCAGGAGAGCAGTGTGCCACCCAGGGCATTGGAAAGGATATCCACCAATCGAACCGTCTAAGCTGGACTCTGCGTAGGTCTCCAGGGGTCACCAGGTAAGTCCTCGCAATGGATAACCAGAGTGCGGATCCGGAAGGCAGAATATCTCTCATGGAACTGGAGTAAGCACTTATTATTATTCAGAGGGTATGTGAAAAGAAAAGATATGCCTCCACATAGTGCAGATAAAAATGGGATTTTTTTTATTGCTAAAAAAGCTTTACAGTAAAAACGTGATCACAATAAAATAAAAAAGAAATGGGCAACAAGGAGGAGGATAAAATGGTCCGACGCGTTTCTATCAGAAGGTCTTCTACTGGGGCATCTTTATGCATCTCTTTATGTAAAATAAAAGAAATAAAATGTAATAAACAATAAAAAAAATGAAAACATTATTAAAAAATAAAAGTAATAAAAAATACATTGAAAAACAAAATGCATTAAAAAATGTTTTCATACTGTTAACAGTCAGTGTCCCTGATCACCACCACACCAGTTATATGATGATGATGCTGTACTGCACTGGTGACAGTATTAAAATAAAAAAAAAAATTAGAAAATATATATTTTTTAATTTCTTAATTTTCCAATTAATTATGACAAAAAAATTTCAACTTCGCCATGCCTCTTACTAAATACCTTGGACTGTCTACTTTCCAAAAAGGGGGTAATTTTGGTGGGTATTTGCACTGTCCTGGCATTTTTGGGCCTCAAGAAATGAGATTGGCCGTCCGTACATCAGGATTGATACGTTTTCAGATATATACCATAGTTTGTGAATCTCTATAACTTTCACACAGACTAAAATAATATGTAGCAGAATATATTTTGGCCTAAATTCACGAAGAAAAATTATATATTTACAAAATTTATAACAGAAACAAAGAAAAACATGTTTTTTTCCCGAAATTTTCTGTCTTTCTGTGTTTAGCAAAAAAAAACCCCAAAAAAACCCAGTGGTGATTAATGTCACCAAAAGCTCTATTTGTGTGAAAAAAAGTGATAAAAAGTCATATGAGTACAGTGTTGCATGACTGAGTAATTGTCATTCAAAGTGTGACAGCCCTGAAAGCTGAAAATTGGCCTGGGCAGGAAGGGGGTAAAAGTGCCCAGTATTGAAGTGGTTAATTTAAACAAATATCCAACTAAAACGAAGGGAGATATCTGAGATATGCAGATGTTCAAAATAACACATAAGTATAAAGATTTAATTGTAATTTTTTTCATATAAAAACAAGAAGTGTTTTTAAAATTCATAACTTCTCTTGATTAGACCACAGGGAAAAGATCCATTGCAATCTCAAAGTTACACGGACTATATTACAGATGATCTTGCATAGGCTGAGTTCCATCAAACGCGTTTCTTGGAACAAAGTAAACCTTTGAAATGAAACATGAACAGAGCATATTCTTCTATTGTGTGTGCCTGTCTCTATCCAAAGCACCAAGTGTGATTGCTGTCTCCGTTCTCTTCCCTCCGCATAAATCATTTCTGACAGGTTATCCCGAATCCACAAAATCCTGGGGTATGGCTCTGCCCCGTCCAGCACACAGAAGGTGATTAGGAGCCTCAGCTATTCATGTTTCCTTATGATAGTGTGTACAGAGGGGTGTGTCCTTTTCCTCCACTAAGGTCCCAGATTACACTCAGCTCCCTGCTCTATGCTATGCAGTGTGTGATGTCAGGTTCCCACCCCCTGCCTGCCGCAACTGAGAAAGAGCCTTTGATTTGTGTGTTTTAGAAGGCTGTAGAGATTCTATGCATTAGGGTAAAAATAAACTTGCAGTTGCTGTTCCTCTTCTTCCCTCCTTAAATACTTGAGTCCTACATGGATCCAGTGCTGTGCCCGTCTGCAGTTCTTGTCTCCCCTCTCTCTGCTCTCACAAGCTGGACTGAAAGCAGCGGGAGCCATTGGCTTCTGCTGCTGTCAATCAAATCCAGTGAGGAGAGAGTGGGGGGGGGGGGCGGGGCCAAGCTGCACTGTGTGTGTCTATGGATGCACCTAGCCCGACTCTGGAGCATGCTTGCGTGTGTGCCAAAGAAAGTGGCTTCCTATGGGTGCATACACAAGGTCGTCTAGTGCTCAGAGTGAACATGCCAAACTGTGCTGCCCCAAGATGTATGAATACTATGTGTCAGCAACCACCACCCAAAAAAAATTGAGCATTAATCTGCATTCTTACCCTCTAAGCATCAAATCCCCTCCCCTCCTCCTAGTACAAATCTGCTTCCCCTGCTGAAATCCCCACAACACAAATGCCCCCCCCCCCCAAAAAAAAAAAATCACCCCTCTCAGCACAAATCCTCTACCCCTTAAATCTCTCAAATTTCCTCTCCAAGTATACATCTTCTCCCACTCCAAATCCCCCCTCCCAGCACACAAATCCCCCCCCCCCCCCCGTCACCCTCCTAGCACAACCCCCCCCCCCCCCTCATTTCCCCTCCTAGGAAAAATGATGTCCCCATTCATCCTTACTAGAACAAATTCTCCCCCCAAACATGTCCCCTCCTAGCACAATTCTTATCCCTCCTCCACCATATCACCTCTTCTAGCACAAATCCCCCCCCCCCCCAACACTAAATCACAACTCCTAGCACACACACACACACAAAGTTTACCTCCTAGAACAATTCTTACCCCCTGCTGTCCCAAAATTCAAACTCCCAGAACAAACTGCCCCCCCCCCCCCCCCATCTCCGTGCGGTGCCCTCCCCCTCCTCACATGATTCCACAGTGCCCAGGGCAGCTTCCCCTAATGCCCCCCCCCCCCCCCTTATCCCGTCTCTGGGTGCACACTGAAAAGAAGCAGAAAGCGCCAGTGGGAGACCCCAGAAGAGGAGATAAGGGGCCACTCTGTCCAATACCCTTGCACAGAGCAGGTAAGTACAACATCTTTTTCATTTTAATGAAAAAAATGATGCCTTTATAATTGCTTTAATTATTGTTGTAGGTATCCACAATGCCAAATAGGTGCTGAAATACAGAACTCATGTAACAGACCGTAGTGGAATTTTTCAGCAAACACACATCATTTACAGAATGTCATAAGAATCAGAGGCACCCGCCATAGAGGACCACTATAAGATACTGTAGATATTCAAGTATTCACACCCCTTGAAATTTTCCACATTTTGTCATGTTACAACCAAAAACGTAAATGTATTTTATTGGGATTTTTTGTGATAGACCAACACAAAATGGCACAAAATTGTGAAGTGGAAGGAAAATGATAAATGGTTTTCAAAATTCTTTACAAATAAATATCTGAAAAGTTTGGCGTGCATTTGTATTCAGCCCCCTTTACTCTGATACCCCTAACTAAAATCTAGTGGAACCATTTGCCTTCAGAAGTCACCTAATTAGTACATTGAGTCCACTTGTGTGTAATTTAATCTCAGTATAAATACATCTCAGTATAAATACAGTTGTTCTGTGAAGCCCTCAAAGGTTTGTTAGAGAACCTTAGTGAACAAACAGCATCATGAAGGCCAAGGAACACACCAGACAGGTCAGGGATAAAGTTGTTGAGAAGTTTAAAGCAGGGTTAGGTTATAAAAAAATATCCCAAGCTTTGAACATCTCACAGAGCTCTTTGAATCCATCATCCGAAAATGGAAAGAGTATGGCTCAACTTCAAACCTACCAAGACATGGCCGTCCACCTAAACTGACCGGCCGGGCAAGGAGAACATTCATCAGAGAAGCAGCCAAGAGGTCCATGGTAACTCTGGAGGAGCTGCAGAGATCCACAGCTCAGGTGGGAGAATCTGTCCACAGGACAACTATTAGTCGTGCTCTCCGCAAATCTGACCTTTATGGTAGAGTGGCAAGAAGAAAGACATTGGTGAAAGAAAACCATAAGAAGTCCTGTTTGCAGTTTGCGAGAAGCCATGTGGGGGACACAGCAAACATGTGGAAGAAGGTGCTCTGGTCAGATGAGACCAAAATTGAACTTTTTGGCCTAAAAGCAAAACGCTATGTGTGGCGGAAAACTAACACTGCACATCACCCTGAACACATCATCCCCACCGTGAAACATGGTGGTGGCAGCATCATGTTGTGGGGATGCTTTTCTTCAGCAGGGACAAGGAATCTGATCAGAGTTAATGGGAAGATTAATGGAGCCAAATACAGGGCAATCTTAGAAGAAAACTGGTTAGAGTCTACAAAAGACTTGAGACTGGGGTGGAGGTTCACCTTCCAGCAGGACAACGACCCTAAACATACAGCCAGAGCTACAATGGAATGGTTTAGATCAAAGCATATTCATGTGTTAGAATGGCCCAGTCAAAGTCCAGGCCTGAATTCAATTGAGAATCTGTGGCAAAACTTGAAAATTGCTGTTCACAGACGCTCTCCATCCAATCTGACAGAGCTTGAGATATTTTGCAAGAAGAATGGGCAAAAATGTCCCTCTCTAGATGTACAAAGCTGGTAGAGACATCCCCAAAAAGACTTGCAGCTGTAATTGCAGTGAAAGGCGGTTCTACAAAGTATTGACTCCGGGGGGCTGAATACAAATGTACCCCACACTTTTCACATATTTATTTGTAAAAAATTTTTAAAACCATTTATCATTTTCCTTCCACATCATTTACATTTTTGGTTGTAACACGACAAAATGTGGAAAATTTCAAGGGGTATGAATACTTTTCAAGGCACTGTAGCAGTGTCCTTTACTTAAAGGGGTTGTAAAGGTAATTTTTTTTAAAAAAAAAAATAACAAACATGTTATACTTACCTTCACTGTGCAGCTCGTTCTGCACAGAGTGGCCCCGAACCTGGTCTTCTGGGGTCCTTCGGCGGCTGTTTCAGCTCCTCCCCGCAAGCATTTACCACCTTCATGCGAGCTCCCTCGCACGGTGGTGAGTGCTTGCGGGCGCGCTCCCGTGATACAGCCGGTGGCTATAGCCGCTCGCTGTATCACTCGGCCCCGCCCCCCGGCGCGCCGCGTCATCGGATGTGATTGACAGCAGCGCGAGCCAATGGCTGCGCTGCTTTCAATTCATCCACTGCAGCCAATCAGCGACCAGGCTGAGCTGCAATGAAGATGACGAGGACGAGCAGCGAAGATTCGAGGCGTCAGGTAAGTAAAACGGGGGGGCTGGGGGCGGCGGTACTGTCAAAAGTTTTTTCACCTTAATGCATAGAATGCATTAAGGTGAAAAAATTTTTACCTTTACAACCCCTTTAAAGTAGTTTGTAAACCCATTACAACCACTTTAACCTACAGGTAAGCCTAGATTAAGGCTTACCTGCAGGTGCAAGAAATATCTCCCAAACCTGCAGGAATAGCGGCACCGATGTCTACGGCGCATGCGTTGTAGACATCAGGCGCACTGAGCGTGCCGTTTCTATTGGCGATCATGTCGTTAGTGGCGTCACCAGCGCGCAAGCGCGGGAGTGACGTAATCACGGCTCTGGCAAGTCACAGCACCAGAGCCACGATACCCGGAAGTCACTCCGGGATAGATGGCGGCATCAGGGGAGGCGAACAAGGGCCGATGCCGGGGCTTCAATCTCAGGTAAGTAATTCATAATGAGCTAGTATGCTGTGCATACTAGCTCATTATGCCTTTGCCTTGCAGGGTGTATTTTTTTTTTTAAGAGGCTTTACTTCCTCTTTAAAGTAAAACTTACATGCCATGTCAGAGAAGGAAAGGGTGAACCCCAATCAAAGGGTCCTGCTGCCCACCAAGGAAGAGATGTTCGAATTCCTCTCTTTGTAGCCCTCATCATATTTGGCCATAACAACCTGATCCAATGGCCTCTTGACATGACCAAGTGGCTTGCAGATCTGGTGGGCCTTCCTCTATTTCATGGGAAACCATTTCAGTGTGATGGGATGTAGTAAGATTGTAGCCTCGGGATATTAAGGTTGGAGAGAAGGGAAATTATCTACATATTGAACTGGTGGACACATGTATGTAGTATGTATGTAGTCTCTGAAAATCTGGCAGGACCGCATTCTCTGAAAAGAGCTCGGTTCCTGGGAAAAAGGACCTGTACTCTATTTAACCCCTAATTACCCTTCATTTTCCCTAATCAGCACCTAATTAACTCCTTCTTCCCCTTCTCTCTTCAACTACTATTTTATTTTCCTGTTTTTTTTTATTATTATTATTTCTATTTCATTAACCATTACTATTTATTTGTTGTGTTAATTTTTTTTAGTGTCACAATAAAAAAAAACACATAATTAATAACCAAATCTTTAATTTTTGTAAATAACTTTGTAATACCTTGTACCACAATCATAACTTAAATGTCATTTTAAATAGGATACAATAGAGTACAAGTTATACTTGTATTCTACAGTAACACTATTTTTTTTTTAATGAACACTGATCAAAAAAGAAAACAAAAAAGTTTGTGTGCTTTTTTTGCCCAAGGATTGAAAAAAAAAGTTTATTTCTGAAAAACAAGAAAGCCTGTTCTGTCCTTAAAAACAATATACACTATATTGTCAATAGTATTGGGACGCCTGCCTTTACACGCACATGAACTTTAATGGCATCCCAGTCTCAGTCTGTAGGGTTCAATATTGAGTTGCCCCCCCCCAGATATAACATTTCAACTCTTCTGGGAAGGCTGTCCACAAGGTTTAGGAGTGTGTCTATGGAAATGTTTGACCATTCCTTCAGAAGCGGATTTGTGAGGTCAGGCACTGATGTTGGATGAGAAGATCTGGCTCGCAGTCTCCGCTCTAATTCATCCCAAAAGTGTTCTATCGTGTTGAGGTCAGGACTCTGTGTAGGCCAGTCAAGTTCCTCCACCCCAAACTCGCTCTTCTATGTCTTTATGGACCTTGCTTTGTGCTCTGGTGCGCAGTTATGTTGGAACAGGAAGGGGCCATCCCCAAACTGTTCCCACAAAGTTTGGGACATTACATTGTCCAAAATATCTTAGTATGCTGATGCCTTAAGAGTTCCCTTCACTGGAACTAAGGGGCCAAGCCCAACCCCTGAAAAGCAACCCCACACCATAATCCCCCCCTCCACCAAATGATTTGGACCAGTGCACAAAGCAAGGTCCATAAAGACATGGATGAGCGGGTTTGGGGTGGAGGAACTTGACTGGCACCCACAGAGTCCTGACCTCAACCCGATAGAACACCTTTTGGAGGAATTAGAGCGGAGACTGCGAGCCAGGCCTTCTTGTCAAACATCAGTGCCTGACCCCACAAATGCACTTCTGGAAGAATGGTCAAACATTCCCATAGACACACTCCTAAACCTTGTGGACGGCCTTCCCAGAAGAGTTGAAGCTGTTATGGCAGCAAAGGGTGGGCCAACTCAATATTGAACCCTACAGACTAAGACTGGGATGCCATTAAAGTTCATGTACATGTAAAGGCAGACGTCACAATACTTTTGACAATATAGTGTATGTATTACCTGGTTATTCTTAGTAATGCCGAAGTTATTGCCAAATAATTGGGTCCATAGCGGGGGGGGGGGGGGGGTTAGGGCAAGTTTCACAGACCTTTTCACTTTGCTCCAGATGGGCCTACAATGTCCAGACTGGATGAGAATCTGAAGTGACAAGAATGTTTAAATGCTGGCAAATATGCAAGAGTTTGACAGTTGTATATTACCCAAGCCCAAGCAGGTGAACATTGTAAAATGTCTGGCACATGTGACGACAAAGTGTCACAGCTCTATTGAACGTGACCTCTCTGTGGCCTCAAAATTGCCACCTCTGATGGGCGTAATTCAGAGGAAGCCATTTGTCATTGCCAGATTAACTAGATGACACCTCTGTGCAAATTGCCCCAATTAAGGAGAAACCCTGCGGACCAGCTGATGTAGAATTGGCCTCAGTGCTAGCAACACCTTGACATTTGGCCAATGTGGAGGACCCGTCCATCACAAGGAGGGCACACTGAGACGGTACTGTGACCAAAATATCCATTTTCCACCCAGTCAGGACTGGGAACCAGGACTGTCTGAAAACAAAAATGACTCACCGCCTCTGCTCTGACCAAACGCCTTATTCCAGCTGCCGAGCATTACAAGGGAACGCCAAGGGAAAAAACAAGTAATACACAAGTTAAAAAGTTACCTGTGTTGGACTTTTTGTGTAGGTGAAAAAAAAAAATGATGTGCAATTATATTTTAGTAAACTCTAACTCAATGACTTTTGGTTTCTTCGAACAAATTCTGTTTTCACCCTTTTCCATAATTTTTCCCACCTCGGTGTTGCTGATCTACCATTTTCAGCTACTTCTTGGCTACATATACTCGTTCAAGTTTCAGTTGCACATCATTGCTCTGGACTGGCTTCCTGGTGGTGACAACAGTGGAACATGCCTGGACAAGGTGTGCCAGCACCGCCAGTTGTGGTTGCCACCAGGGGCTCATGTAAAAAGATGACAACACTGGAACGAAATTGGGAGTTGGTTGTCACCCCATAACAACCTTTCTCAACCGAGGAACTCTTGAAAAAAATTTTCAGGTCTCAGGGAACCCTTTCTAAAACCAATAAAGCCCCTTACATTTGTGGTCAGATGGAAGAATGCTCCTTACATTGGTAATCACTCAGTGGGAAGAATGCTCCTTACATTGGTAATCAAATAGAAGAATGCTCCTTACATTGGTGATCAGTGGGAAGAATATCCCTTACAATAATGGTCAGTAGGAATAACGTCCTTTATCAGTAGGAAGAATGGTCCCTACATTGGTGGTCGGTGGGAAGAATACCCCTTACATTAATGGTCAGGGGAAAGAATGTCCCTTACATTGGTGGCTAGTGGAAAGAGTGCCCCCTTTAAAGTGGTGACCAGTGAGTAGAGCAAAAAAAAGATCATCGGTATAATGTCGTTGACTATGCCAAATGGTGCTGGCCCTGGGACTATGTAGGTACCATCAAATGGGAGATCAATTAACTTAAGGAATCTCTATCGACCTCTGGAGGAACCTAAGGTTCTGCTAGACTCTGGTTGAGATTGGCTGCCCTGAACAAGGACCTTCAGAATAGGATCACCAGGCAAAGCTGCAGACCTAAAAAAAAAGAAATTGCTTTTGAAAAAACTTTTACATGTTCAACTTCTAAGAGATTTTAGTGATTGGGTTTCACATCTACTTAAAACCACAAAAGCTGATAATGTATCTTTTTTGTCCTGCCAGAAAAGTACATTGTATTACCAGGATCCTGGAAACACCATGGACTCTAACACTGAGAGAACTTAAACCAAACATCAGATGTGATTTACCACAAACCTCAAAATAATATTGGCACGTTTCTCCAGAAGATTTACCCCCCTTCATGACCAGGCCATTTAATGCTAGATGGCACTTCGTTACTTTAACTGACAATTTATAACGTGGTTATGCATCGCTGTACATAAGTGACATATATGTAATTTTTTTCCCTACAAATAGAGCTTTCTTTTGATGGTATTTGATCACCACTAGGTTTATTTTTTTTTGCGCTAAAAACAAAAAAAAGAGCTACAATTTTGAAAAAACCCCAATATGTTTTTCTTTCTTCTGTAAAACATATCCAATAAATAAAGTGAAATATCTAATTTCTTCATAAATTTAGGCCAATATGTATTCTGCTACATATTTTTGGTAAAAAAAAAATCCCAATAAGCATATATTGATTGGTTTGCACAGTTATAGCGTCTACAAGCTATGGGATAAATATTGGAATTTTTAACAAGAGAAAATGGAAAGAATATATCTTTCCCATATAGGACCAGAACTTTTAAGGATGTGATGCTATCACTGAGGTGAGCACAGATTCTTAAAAATATCATATTTATTGTACAAACATACATAAAAGCATTTTCATAAAAGAAAGTATATCAATGTGTAAACAACATGAATCATATTGTCAGTAATGATACTTGTTCCCAGCAAATGCTTGGAGGGTTCTTGAACACAGAGTCAACCAACGCGTTTCGCAGATATAACTCTTTCCTCAGGGAAACTCAGACATGTGTCTAGATATGTCAGTTGAATTTAAAGAGAACATCATTACAATCACATAAAATCAACAGTTGTTTAAATCATTTCTCATAACAAACATTTAGCAAATAACAAAAAAGTTTAGACAATTGTTGTGTTCATCAATAAAGAAAATTCAAGATATATGTGGCCAGCAAATCAAGGAACCAAGCCAATACCCAATATATAGTCAATAGTGTCAGATCCATCGACCAAGTCTGGCAGACATCGGATCGCACTTTAGGCGGAATAAGGCGGGTTTCACATGTAAATCTGGAATATTAAAGCGTTAATAATCTGTATTTTATAGATCATTTATACATATAATGGTAATAATCAGTTAATGGATGTGACTATATGGCCAGAACCATGGCCACCACAAGGTGGGCCACCACAAGGTACCATGCATTCAAAACATTGCATTCAACCAAACAACAATCATGTCCACATTGTGCACCACAACCAGGTGCCACCTACCCATTCCTCCATACACACACCCACACATGACCCACTCACACACATGCAGCAACCCATGTGTGGGTGTGTGTATGGAGGAATAGGTAGGTGGCACCTGGTTGTGGTGCATAATGTGGACATGATTGTTGTTTGGTTGAATGCAATGTTTTGGATGCATGGTACCATCTTGTGGTGGCCCACTATATACCTCCACACTAGCTTCCCACGTTTTGGTTCTGGCCATATGGTCACACCCACAAACTGATTATTGCCATTATATGTATAAATGATCCATGATATACAGATTATTTATGCTTTAATATTCCAGATTTACATGTGAAACTGGCCTTATTCCGCCTAAATTGTGGTCTGATGTTTGCCAGACTTGGTCGATGGATCTGACACTATTGACTATATATTGGGTATTGGCTTGGTTCCTTGATTTGCTGGTGGCCACATATATCTTGAATTTATTAGGATGTGGATGTGATCTGCTGTCCCTAGAACTGGCTTCAAACTCTATTTTAAATATTGGAATTTTCATTTATTTCTTTATACTAGTAATGGTGACGAGCAGCGACTTATAAATGGGACTGCGGACAATCTGACACTTTTGAAACTTTGTGGGAACCAGTGACACTAATACAGTGATCAGTGCTAAAATTATGCACCGTCTCTGTACTAATGACACTGGCTGGGAAGGGATTAAACATCTAGGGCGATCTAATGCCGCGTACACACGAGCGGACTTTATGGCAGACTTTGCCCGGCGTACTGGATTTCGTCGGACAATTCGATAGTGTGTGGGCTCCAGCGGACTTTGTTTTCTCAAAAGTTGGATGAACTTAGATTTGAATCATGTTTCAAATCTGTCCGACGGACTCGAGTCCGGTCGAAAAGTCCGCTCGTCTGTATGCTAGTTCGACGGACAAAAAGCCACGCTAGGGCAGCTATTGGCTACTGGCTATGAACTTCCTTGTTTTAGTCCGGTCGTAAGTCATCACGTACGAATTCATCGGACTTTGGTTGATTGTGTGTAGGCAAGTCCGCTCATTCAGAAAGTCCGTCGTAAAGTCCATCGAAAAGTCTGCCGGGCAAAGTATGCTGCAAAGTCCGCTCGTGTGTACGCGGCATAAGGGTTAAATGTGTGCCTAACCGGTGTTTTTGTGTAATGCTATAGCTCAGGGGTCTCAAAACTTTAAAAAAAAAAGGGCCAGTTTATTGTCCTTCAGACTTTAGGGGGGCCGGACCGTGCCCAGTGGGAGTAAACAATGCCCGATTGTTGGTGTCAGTGGGAGGAATAGTACCCCATCCTTGGTGTCAGTCGGAGGAATGGTGCCCTATCATTGGTGCCCGTGGGAGGAATAGTGCCCCATCATTGGTGTCAGTCGGAGGGATAGTGCCCCATTGTTGGTGTCAGTGGGAGGAATTATGGCCCAATGTTGGTGTCAGTGGCAAGAATAATGCCTCAAGGGCCAGATAAAAGCAATCAAAGAGCCACAAACCCCGGCCCTGCAGTTTGGAGACCACTGCTATAGCTTAATAGGAAGTCATCTGTACATATAGAATATGTCTTCCTTCAGGTGTTAAACTTTATGGAACTCATCTAATGCCACGTACACACGACCGGACTTTCTGGCAGAAAAACTTTATGTCGGACATTCTGATCGTGTGTGGGCTTCATCGGACTTTTCCTTTAGAAAATTCTGAAGGTCCTAGATACAGAACATGTTTCAAATCGTTCCGACAGAATCAATTCCTATCGGGAAAACCGTTCGTCTGTATGCTATTCCAACGGACCGAGAACGACGCAAGGGCAGCTATTGGCTACTGGCTATTGAACTTCCTTTTTCTAGTCCCGTCGTACGTCATCGCGTTCTAAACGATCGGACTTTGGTGTGATCGTGTGTAGGCAAGTCCGTTTCAGCGGAACTCCGCCGGAACTCCGCCGGAACTCCGCCGGAAAGACCGCCAGAGTCTATTCTGACGGAAAGTCCGGTCGTGTGTACGCGGCATAAGATCCTGAAGCTTGAAAAACAAGTCTGTAAATATAATAAGTTTCTATTTTATATGAAGTTGCAGTTTTGTCTTCTCTGAAGTGCTATTTTTGCCATGTTTGGCCCTCAGTTGAGTACAATTTTGCCTCTACAGAATTAAACTCCTACCAAGCATTTCCGCCATAAATGACTGACATCAGCTTTAATTTGCTGGCAGCGATTCTCACCTGTAACTCTACACACTCGGTATAAGTTCAGTCCGCCTTTTCCTGTTTGCACCGGTCTTTCTCTGCCAGCGACCGTTTTGATGACTTGAACGCTTTTTGTTCTGCATTTGCAGCGTCATTAAATAAGCTTACAGTAAACCAAAAGAGGGGAAAAAACCGACCAACACAGGAAAAAAAAAATTTAAACATTGCAGCGGTTTTGAAGTTTTGCAATAAAGCAACGTTCGGTCTCAGGGGACAGAGACAAATTTATCCTGCGGAGGGAGCACGAAACGATTTTCTGGCAGCCTCAGCGGCGTTATGATATAAAAAAAGATGTTACTGGAAAGAGAGATCTGAAAGGGGATCAAAAGGTAGATTTTGCATGGGACGGGGAGGCTGGAGGACCCCTGCTGGGGCTGAAATGAAAGCAAAGGGTAGAAGGTTGATCGCTCACAGCGAGGGGGAGAGCTGGATGAAGAGCAATTTATCTTTTTATGTACAAAGTTCCCGATTGAGTCGGTTGATTTTCCCAGAAATTGAACTATTTGTAGCAGAGATTTACTAATTGATATCTACATATCTGTGTTTGTTGGTTGGCCATGCTCACCTCTAAATGAATATGTTGGAGCCTAACTCCGGATAATTTTTTTTGGATAGAATGGAGAAATGTGCATTTGTATACACTATATTGTCAAAAGTATTGGGACACCTGCCTTTACACGCTCATGAACTTTAATGGCATCCCAGTCTAATGCCCTGTACACACGATAGGATTTTCCGATGGAAAATATGTGATAGGACCTTGTCTGAAATTCCGTCCGTGTGTAGGCTCCATCACACATTTTCCATTGGAATTTCCGACACACAAAGTTT
Source organism: Aquarana catesbeiana (assembly GCF_042186555.1). NCBI lineage: Eukaryota > Metazoa > Chordata > Amphibia > Anura > Ranidae > Aquarana > Aquarana catesbeiana. Next base: position 260,584,059 of record NC_133334.1, read on the forward strand.
GAGAGCAGGCTATAAAATTTTCCAACAACAAAATCCGTTGTCGGAAATTCCGATCGTATGTACACAAATCCGACACACAAAGTGCCACGCATGCTCAGAATAAATTAAGAGATAAAAGTTATTGGCTACTGCCCCGTTTATACGTGTTTTACGTCACTGCATTCAGAATGATCGGATTTTCCGACAACTTTGTGTGACCGTGTGTATGCAAGACAAGTTTGAGCCAACATCCGTCGGAAAAAATCCTAGGATTTTGTTGTCGGAATGTCCGATCAATGTGTGTATCAATGACCGTGTGTATGGGCATTAGTCTGTAGGGTTCAATATTGAGTTGGCCCACCCTTTGCAGCTATAACAGCTTCAGCTCTTCTGGGAAGGCTGTCCACAAGGTTTAGGAGTGTGTCTATGGGATTTTATTTTTGGGAAAATTATTTTTATTACGTTTTATAAAAGTCTATGGGAATGTTTGACCATTCTTCCAGAATCACATTTGTGAGGTCAGGCACTTATGTTGGATGAGAATTTCTGGCTTGGGGTCTCCACTCTAATTTATCCCAAAGGTGTTCTATCGGGTTGAAGTCAAGACTCTGTGCAGGCCAGTCAAGTTCCCCCACCCCAAACTCGCTCATCCATGTCTTTATGGACCTTGCTTTGTGCACTGGTGCGCAGTCATGTTAGTACAGGAAGGAGCCATCCCCAAACTGTTCCCACAAAGTTGGGAACATGAAATTGTCCAAAATGCCTTGGTATGCTAATGTCTTAAGAGTTCCCTTCACTGAAACTAAGGGGCCAAGCCCAACCCCTGAAAAACAACCCCACACCATAATCTCCCCTCCACCAAATGATTTGGACAAGTGCACAAAGCAAGGTCCATAAAGACATTGATGAGCAAGTTTGGGCTGGAGGAACTTGACTGGCCTGCATAATCCTGACCTCAACCCGATAGAACACCTTCGTCCAACATCAGTGCCTGACCTCACAAATGCTCTTCTGGAAGAATGGTCAAACATTCCCATAGACACACTCCTATACCTTGTGGACGGCCTTCCCAGAAGAGTTGAAGCTGTTATAGCAGCAAAGGGTGGGCCAACTCAATATTGAACCCTATGGACAAAGACTGGGATGCCATTAAAGTTCATGTGCGTGTAAAGGCAGGTGTCCCAATAATTTTGACAATATAGTGTATAATGTGAATATATGTGAATAACACTTTTCCCATTAAGAACAGAGATGGCAATAGATATCCAATAAAGCTTTTTACCCTTTCCTGGTCTATCCACAGTTAAGTCTTTATCCCGGCCTTCCCTTCAGGCTCCTCTCCTGGGCTGAAATTGCTTAGTCGGATTTCGCTGCATACTGTGAGATTCTCACAATGTGCAATAGAAGCTGTAGCAAGTCAGATTGAGCCCGTCTCATCTCCTAGCTGGAGGATATTAAGGATAATCTAGCCCTTTGCTGCCCCAACCAGACTGGCCCTGGCTTACCCCTTTCATTCAAGAAGGCTCAACATAACACGTAGCTGCTCTGCACGCAAATACAGCCTGCCTAGGAACACCCACTTCTCCAGACCTTCAAGGCATTTTGACCTAGTACAGCTCATCTTCTGCTGCCTCTTTGGAATCACTTCCTGTCTAGATGTACTCCAGCGATGGATGCATGGCAATCTTAGGGCGGGTTTCCTGGTCATAACAACATACACTGATTAGCCATAACTTTATGACATTCCACCTAATATTGAGTGGGTCCCCCTCTTACCACCAAAACAGCCCTGACCTGTCGAGCCATGGACACCGGTAGACCTCTCAAGGTATGCTGTGGTATCTGGCACCAAGCCATCAGTAGCAGATCCTTTAAGTTCTGTAAGCTGCAAGGATCCATAGAGAAGACTTGCTTTTCCAGCACATCCCACAGGTGCTCAATGGATGGAGATCTGGAGTATCTAGAGGCCAAATCAACACCTCAAACATGATAGAAGAGAGGTAATATGAGCCCAGGGCGCCCATGATACAAGACAACTAATAGGAGCCCAGGGCACCCAAGCTACACGATAGGTAATATGAGCCCAGGGCGCTCATGATACAAGACAACTAATAGGGGCCCAAGGCACCCAAGCTACAGGATAGGTATTCTGAGCCCAGGGCACTCATCATATGAGACAAGTAATATGAGCCCAGAGTGGCCATGATATGAGATAAGTAATATGAGTCCAGGGTTCCCATGATATGAGGTAAGTAATATAAGACCAGGGCACCCATGATATGAGATAAGTAATATAAACCCAGGGCACCCATAATACAAGACAAGTAATATGAGCCCAGGGCACCCATGATACAAAACAAATAATAAGAGCCTAGGATGCCCATGATACAAACAAGCAATATGATCCCAGGTTGTCCTTGATACCGAACAAGTAACATGAGCCCAGGGCACCCATGATACAGGATAATATGAGCCCAGGGCGCCTATGATACAAGACAAATAATATGAGCCATGGGCACACAAGATACAAGACAAGTAATATGAACCCAGGGTGCCCATGATATAAGACAAGCACTATGGACCCAGGATGTCCATAATACAAGACAGGTAATATGAGCCCAGGGCACACAAGATACAAGACAAGCAATATGCACCCAGGGTGCCCATGATACAAAACAGGTAATATGAGCCCAGGGAACCTATGATATGAGATAAGTAAAATGAACCCAGAGCACCCATCATATGAGATAAGACAAATGGGACTTCCTAGGCAAGCCAGCTGCTTTCTGATTAACTGAAGTGAAGAGGAGAAAATGTCCATTCTGATCCTGGCCATCTGAGGTTTCAAGTATCTCCTACACAGAGTCAAAAGGTCACCCACAGGATTAGGTCCTCAGCAGTCTTCCAGCCTGTCAACAATTCAAAGACCACTGGCAGAGAGAGGAATGCTGAGAGGTGTGACTGGTGTCATGTCCAAGATGCCAGAAACTGAGATTCTACTTCAAAGCCCGGAGGAAGAGGCCATCAAGACTGGAGATAGACAAGGAGATGTCTCCATTTCAGCACCATTCCTGCACTTTCTCACCTGCGTCTTCTCCAGAAAGTCCACAAAGGATGTGTTGAACCCAAGAAGAGAAAAATCAAGACTGAAAGTCAACTTTTGGAGGCAGCACCCTGTGGACTTGGGTATTACTGAGGATCCTTGGAGTAGTCTGAGGAGTATGCAAAGAATAAAAATGCCACAAATCTGATGTGAGTCCAATAAAACTTTATTTTTCATGACGTTATTTTCAGAACTTATTGTCGTTCACTGGACTCACTTCAGATTTGTGATGCTCTCATCTTTTTGCATACTCTTCATCTCCATAAGTGATGGAGCATTGCCAAAAGTCAGAGCTAGCTGCAGCAGGTTAGGCAGTTGGATGACCTTTGATGTTTTAATAAACTCGGCATATCCATAAACTGGTTTACATGTTTACAGCTCAACTCCAAGAATTACAAAAAAAGTATCCTAACAGTGGGGGCCCCTTCACATCACAAGGGTTAAATGATCATTACGTCTAGGGGAGCCAGATAAAGGAGAAGTATTTGCTTTATTTTGCGCTCCAGCAGGGTTTCTCCAATGGTGTCACCAGTTCCCTGGAGCCTCCTCCTTATGTTGGACAGCCACAATTGCACACTTGCCCCTACCAAGTACAGTACATGGTTAAAGCATTTGATAACCCAAAAAAAAAAAATATAGATCCTGCTCCTTTAAAGCATGGTATAGGACACAGTGCTTGTCCTGTTTCATTTGGTCCCCTGTAACACCTAAAAAACCTGGCTGATCCTGCCAGTTTCTCCCCACCCCTCTGTAAACTGACCATGGTGTATCATGGCTGCAGAGACCAGACTCCGTGGTCAGTTTATGTGCCTCTGTCATCAGCAGCCTGCTATCTGCTTTCCTCTCTGCCCCTATGTCCTCTTCCCCCTCCCATCTGTTTGTGTGTGAGCCGCCCCTCCCCCTTCCTGCTGCTCTCATAACACTAACCTGTATACACCATCAGCACTGCCTCCTATTGCAGTGTCCCCCTCTGTGAATTATTTATAATTATAAATGCTGTAAATACCTAATTAAAGAGCTGAGATTGGGGTCACATGACCAGGCAGCTCTCTCCTCCTCTCCTCCTCCCCTCCAGACTGACATCAGCAGAGGAATCTCAGCCCCACCCACTGCATCTCTCAGGAGAGGAAAGGAGAAAGCTGGCCAGTCATGTGATCGCAATCTCGGCAGTGAAATTAGGTATTTGCAGCATTTATTTTTATAAATCACACACAAAGGGGGATACTACAATAGGAGGCAGTGCTGATGGTGTATACAGGTTAGAGTGGCTTAACAACCACTTTAACAATCCTGCCTTGTATGTGATGATGCAGATGGACCGCCCACAGACCAGAGCTTCTAGGAGGAGAAGGCAGCACCAGAGCAGAGAGTGGAGTAAGTGATGATGCCTGTTCCTAAACCCCAAAACATTTAACTCTTGCAGTGCAGGGGGGACCTCAGGGCAAGGCAGACTTTTTTTTTTTCCAATTCCTGGAGTCGTGCTTTAAAGGTCACATAACATAAATTACTAATTGGATTATATTAAAAAGTACAAAATTAACAAAAATCCATAATATAATAGATGTAATATAATGTACTAGGGATGAACAAAAATGAAAGTTTTCAAATTGGGAGCTTTTGGTAAAATTTGGTAAAATGTATTATTATGGCGAAATATACTGGCGTCAATTAAATTAAGGTGGTTTTTGACTTTTTTTTTTTTTTTTTTTTTACAATGGGCTTTAAATGGCTCCTGATGGTTATGGAGGCTCACTTCAACTATCTTGGACCTGTTCTGGCAAAAAAACATCCCCTCAGTTTTTTTAACGCTGCTTTTATAGGCATCTTGCATTTTTCCTGCTTCTAAATGTCCCTCAATATTAGCCTAGGTGGCCATGCACAAATAGGCATTTACAGGTGTATAGAGACAAAGAAAAACCAACTTCTCGTTCAACCAGGAGCAGCAGTGTTTTGGTGGTAACGTGTGTTAACGCACCTAAATGTAGGTGCTTCAAGTGCTTGGGCACTCATTACTTTTGAGGCTGCTTTTTTATGGCAGGAGAAAGGCATGTAGAAGAGATAGGCAAAGGACACTGGGCTTTAGCCTTATTATTTTACATTTAACAGAAAGAGAAAAAAAAAAAAACAACAAAATAAAATAAAACATTTAAAGCAACAGTACACAAATAAGGATTAAATGCATGTAAAAAAAAAAAAAAAAAAAAACGCATGCTAAGTATGCTAAACTACCCTGTGGGCAGTACAGTGGCTAAGTGGTTAGCACCCCTGCCTAGTAGCACTGCCGTTGTTGGTTCGAATCCCAATCAAGGCACTACCTGTCTGGAGTTTGCATGCTCTCCCTGTGCCTCTGTTGGTTTCCTTCCACACTCCAACGACATGCTGGTATGTTAATTGGCCCTAGTATGTGTATGAATGTGAGATAGGGACCTTAGATTGTAAGCTCCTTGAGGGCAGGGACCAGGGGTGGACTGACAACTCATGGGGCCCCCGGGCAATAGGAGATTATGGGGCCCCCGGGCAATAGGAGAAGATTATGGGGCCCCCAGGCAATAAGAGACTATGAGGCCCCCAGGCAATAGGAGAATATGGAGCCCCTAGGCAATAGATTATGGGGCCACACAGCATACACACACAGACACACAATATACGCACACAATATACGCACACAGTATACACATACACACACTGAAAAGGTACTGGAGAGGCGGGGCAGCTATAATCTTGGGATTTAAAAAAAAAAACACATTTTTACATACTGTCCCTGGTTTTATGGAGGCTGGTAACCCTGATGGGGCTCCTTAGTGGCATGGAGCCCGAAATGGTCAGTCCGCCCCTGGCAGGGACTGATATGAATGTACAATATAAATGTAAAGCGCTGCTAAAATTTATGGTGCTACCTGTAATAAATAAAAATGCACTCCAAAATCAAGACTGGAAAATAGTTTCAAATACTTATCTTAATTTTCCTTTCATGGCAGCATACATGTGGTAGTAGCCCCGCCTGAATAGCTATAAAGAGTTAATGCCCACACAACTGCCCATTCCGAGTAGATTGCTAGGAATGATCGGGTGGGTTTGTTATGCTTCATAAACAAAAGAAAATTCCCCAGCACACTTACCAGCCAGCCTGCAAGAATACCAAAATTGGCCCTGTCTAACAATTCATGGTAAAAGGAGGCTTAGTTGCACATATTTGCAAATATTTGTGAAAGCTACAGTGCACTGCCAAGACTCCTCTGTGTACCGTGGACCTAACTCTATAGTTTTGTGAGTCTCCAATTTGAAACACATATAGCATATGATTTAATTAAGGACAGGTTTGCCTGGAGGGAGCCCACTCCTCCCTAAAGACACAGGATTTAGTATGCTATCATGCTGGTGCCAGGAAAGGAAAATTACTGTAAGTAATTGATACAATTTTCCATTTTCCTGGCACCAACATGGCAGCATATAAGAAAGAGAACAAGCTACCACCTTCCCAACAAAGTCAGCTATACTGAGATCTACTGAGCCCATCAGTAGTGCTGAAGGAACGTGCCATAAAAGGACCTGTTTGGCTGTACTGCCTATTGTGTCAGTTGACATCTCTGCATAAGGTGCCCACTATGTTCAGATGCTGCTGGTTTAATGTGCAGCTGTAGCCCAGCGGTATAGTGGGCTCTTTGAATTAACTTTAGGTACAACAAAGTGATTGTGCGCTGGTGCCTTCTACCCTTGTTGGTTGCTAAGGACTTGGGTATAGCTGTTTTGGGTATCTAAATGACTGTTGTTTGCAAGTGTGTCAGCTTCGATCTGGATGTATTGAGAGAGTACTCAACCTACGGCTGGTCAAGGCAATCCTGCTGTGGGATAGGCAAACAAAAGCCCACAGTTGCTTAATGCAACAACAACAGCAAAGCTGTGAACTGCCTGCAGCTCAAAGAGCTTGCCAAGGATTCTACCAGAAGCTGGCTTCAGATGAGGCCGAATGTCCACCTGGTAGAAAAGCAATTGAGCACCATCTGCAATAGCCTCCCCATCCACAGCAACATACAAATCTCCAGGACAAGGCCTAGAGTGCTGGACACCCCCTCCTTCAAGGGGTCACACCCCAAAAGCCCATTCCGGTTGCCAACACAAACAAAAAGGGCATCACGGACAGCACCCAACTGCTCCTGTTTCACATGTACTAATATGGCTACAATCATCGCAAGCCCCTGGTAGAATATTGCAGATCTTAGAAACAGTTGTCTTCATCCAAAGCTCAGGAAGCACTCAAATTCAGTAAAGTGCATCCTGTCAGGAAGGGATGGAACCTAAATCCTGGACCATAGGGTAGCATGATGGTCTGCTGAATTTACTCAACATGGTAGAAATAGAAATTGAAGCAACAGCACAGGGTCCATCTTCAAAAACAAGATGAAATTAGAGGCTGAGTGATAGACTCTCCATCCCGATCACATCCAACCAATAAAAGGAAACTTTCTTTGCATCACATGTCCAACTATAGACCTCCCAGGTTAGCGTCAAGGGATTCCTGAACTCCACAATGTCCTGTCTCTCAGAACCTTCATGCATAGGATGCATGAAGGTAAAAACCTTTAGAAATCACTTTAAATTCAACTTGAAGCTGGCAAAAAAACATTCCTTGGGAACCGATGATCCTGATCCAGTAGATCCCTCGGAGCAACTTTCCGGCGTCTCTGTAGGTTGGCATACCACATCTGCCTGGGTCAGTGTAGAACAATGAGGAACACTGGAATGCCTTCCATCCAAAACACCTCTGAAGTTGCCTACCAGGAATCACACTCACAGTTTTCGATGCTGCAGTCTGCCTGCCACTGTGTATACCTGGAATGTACGTGCCTGACAAGGCTGGAGCCTGATGTTTCGCCAAGGACACCTATCTATCCATTTGCTAAGGCAAAACTCCGAATCCACCTGACTAGTGGCATATCTACCATGAGGCAAACAAGTTGCCTTGGGCGGCATTCTTCAGGGGAGCGGCGCTGCCCCCAGGCAGAAGGGACACTATGAGCAGTAGGGTCACTAGAGGGGTGTGGACTGCACTCGGGTGACACCTGCCAGAGGGGTGACAACAGGGCAGCTGTGGACTGACTGTTAGGTTACAGGGAAGCAAAACGGAAGCAGGAGGCGGCGGTGGCTGCAGCCTCCGATCTCTGAAGTAGCTCACTTGGTAGAGCAGATCAGAGTCCTGGGCTGTGATCTTGCCTCGGCAGCCTCGCTACACACAGCTGGTAAAAAGGAGACAGCAGGCTGTGGGAAGGTGAGAGTCCAGTGTGGTTTTTTTGGGGGGGATGGGAGAACCTCCTTGTGTAGTGGGGGGGATAGGGGGAGCCCCCCTCTTTCTCTCTGGAGTTATAATAGGAAGAGGGGGAGCCTAAAGAGGAAGGGGTGGGGCTTACAGATAAAGAGGTGGATCTTAAACAGGAAGGGGTGGGACAAATTTAGATGGTTAATCTTGCCTAGTGGAGCACAAAACCAAAATACTCCACTGCACCTGAAAATTGATGAAGGCCACCTTCATGGCATGGGTCTGCTTGAATCCGGATTGTATAACCTTCTATTAATACTTTAGGGATAGTAAAACTGCCCAGACCTTCTGGATGTTACTTTGGGTATGGGCTGATATATGGGCATGAAAGCCCCTGATGGGTTTTACTTCCTTCCTTTACCCCTGCAAAGTGAAAGCATAATGTGCTAGTATGCACCCTTCTCCAGAAAGACCCCACTCTGTGTGCACATAACCTGGGATCAGAGGCGGCAGCACTGTAAAGGAGTCGGTGTTCTACAAATGACAGATAATAATGATATTAATAGTAATGTGATGGGGTGTTGGACGGTTAGCACACTGTGAGCACCTTATTCTTGCTGCGAGACGCAGATCCTCATCTGGTGATATTTTCTCCAGCGACGGAGTCCCGCGGCTCATGTTTGCAATCAATCTCCCGGCCTGATTGCGGCTCGCCGACAGGGCTAGGAAATGGGAAACAGGATAATCATGTCAGGAATACTGAGCGCAATCTATGGCGGCGATGATAACAAGCATCTGTTTTACACAACCAGCATAATATCACTAATTACACGTGAAACAAGCAAACAGATTTTCGCAAGCCGGCTGATGGGGCGATCCATCATGCTGACAGGACGCTGTGCCACATTGGAATGGTGTCCAACAATTAGGCAGCCAGCTGTGAGCGATTGTCTGTAACAATGAAATGAGGTCCCCCGGGAACGCCAATAAAATAAAGTCGGAGCGTTTAATGCGCTTAACTGGATTCAGCGATGTTTATTGAGGGTCAGCACGTACTGAATTCAGGGGGATCACGTGCCCTGCAGAACGATTTTTCTTTCAATCATAGCCAGGCCGCCATGTTAAAAGAGAAGTATGGGTTTCCTTTTTTTCACTTACATCTATTCTATGTGAGCTGCTGATATCTAAAAATCTTTCCAGCCCTCTCAGAAGTGCCCCCATTCTGTTAAAATCGAGCTAAATACTTGTGGGAGGGGCTACAGACTTTTATACAGCGTAATACAGACAGTGGTCTGGCTCTGGAGTCTGGATCCACCCACTTTCCTGTCATTTTGCTTGATTGATGTCCTCTATCTCCTTGCTCCCCAGAATTACAGAGTGTAGGTGTTCCCCCTCCATTCTCCCTGCTCCTTCCTGACTTCTCTCTCTTCCCTCCCTTCCCTTCTCTCTCTCCTCCCCCCTCCCTTCTCTCTCCTCCCTTCTCTCTCCTCCCCCTCCCTTCTCTCTCCTCCCCCTCCCCGCTCCCTTCTCTCTCTCCTCCCCCTCCCTTCTCTCTCTCCTCCCTCCCCTCCCTTCTCTCTCCTCCCCCCTCCCCTCTCTCTCCTCCCCCTCCCCTCCCTTCTCTCTCCTCCCCCTACCTTCTCTCTCCTCCCCCCTCCCTTCTCTCTCCTCCCCCTCCCTTCTCTCTCTCCTCCCCTCCTCCCTTCTCTCCTCCCTCCTTCCTTCTCTCTCCTCCTCCCTCCCTTCTCTCTCCTCCCCCTACCTTCTCTCTCCTCCCCCCTCCCTTCTCTCTCCTCCCCCTCCCTTCTCTCTCTCCTCCCCTCCTCCCTTCTCTCCTCCCTCCTTCCTTCTCTCTCCTCCTCCCTCCCTTCTCTCTCCTCCCCCTCCCTTCTCTCTCCTTCCCCTCCCTTCTCTCTCTCCTCCCCTCCTCCCTTCTCTCCTCCCTCCTTCCTTCTCTCTCCTCCTCCCTCCCTTCTCTCTCCTCCCCCTACCTTCTCTCTCCTCCCCCCTCCCTTCTCTCTCCTCCCCCTCCCTTCTCTCTCTCCTCCCCTCCTCCCTTCTCTCCTCCCTCCTTCCTTCTCTCTCCTCCCCCCTCCCTTGTCTTCTCCCCCCTCCCTTCTCTCTCCTCCCCCCTTCCTTCTCTCTCCTCCCCTCCTCTCCTCCCCCCTCCCTTCTCTCTCCTCCCTTCTCTCTTGTCCTCTGCAGCATGTTCCCATCATCTGTGACTAAGGTAAGAGGAGTCACTGATAGTAATATGTAGATGAGATTTACATACACAGTACTATCTACCAGAGTGAAAACAATCTATTTGTAAAGCAGAATACACATATGGATGTGACAGCACATCGGAATTCCATGCATTACTGGTATAGTAAAATGAAATAAAATTAGAGCTAACATTGTGAATAAATCCTTTTTTTTTTGACTATCTGGATTTTTATATAGACAATGAAACCTTCCATTCACATCTACTTGTATTTTCATACTGAAGCACAGAGCTCCTCAGACATGGGCTGAGCTTTGCTCCCCCATAACTGGTGTATTACCTAGTACCCCTATACAAACAATGTTCCCTTCATTGTAAATAGAGTATTACAGGATCACATGCTGTACAGTGCCATCACATGCCGTACAGAGTCATCAGATGCTGTACGGGGATGGGGATGATGGGATTGTATAGGAGTACAGGGGATGGGGATGATGGGACTTTATATCACTGCATGTGATGACTCTGTACGGCATGTGATGTCTCTGTATGGCATGGGATGGCACTGTACGGCATGTGATGACTCTGTACGGCATGTGATGGCACTGTACGGCATGTGATGGCACTGTACGGCATGTGATGACACTGTACGGTATGTGATGACTCTGTACGGCATGTGATGGCACTGTACGGCATGTGATGACACTGTACGGCATGTGATGGCACTGTACGGCATGTGATGGCACTGTACGGCATGTGATGATTTTGTATGGCATGTGATGGCACTGTACAGCATGTAATGACACTGTATGGCATGTGATGACTCTGTACGGCATGTGATGGCACTGTACGGCATGTGATGACACTGTACGGCATGTGATGACACTGTACGGCATGTGATGACTCTGTACGGCATGTGATGACTCTGTACGGCATGTGATGGCACTGTACGGCATGTGATGACTCTGTACGGCATGTGATGACACTGTACGGCATGTGATGACTCTGTACGGCATGTGATGGCACTGGGGATGATGGGATTGTGTAGGAGTACAGGGGATGGGGGGATAGGGAAGGGATCAGTGACAGAGGGATGGTGGGGGATAGGGATTTTTTTCTTTTTTGGATATTTACTATAGGAAAAAGTACAAAATATTGTGTTTTTTTCAAATTTGTCTGTTTTTTTTTGTTTATAGCGCAAAAAATAAAAACCGCGGGGGTGATCAAATACCACCAAAAGAAAGCTCTATTTGTGGGGTAAAAAAGGACAGTGTCGCACGACCGCGCAATTGTCAGTTAAAGCGATGCAGTGCTGTATCACAAAAAATTGCCAGGTCAGGAAGGGGGCAAGTGGTTAAAGAGGAACTGCAGTCTGCTCACATAATTTGTAATAAAAACAGTTTTGCCATTCTGAAGCTTCCATCCAACCACTTTCCATATTATTTTATCTATACTGTGATTCTGTACTTGCCAAATATGCTGCAGAAATCTCCCTCCACTAAGTCTGGCTGCATCCATTTTAATTGTGGGTAGCTGAAACTGCTGCCCACATTTACACAGACACACAGAGACACACCTCCAGCTCTGCATCTCTCATTGGCCGTCTTATGACTCCTCCCCCATCCCTTCCTGGCAAGAGAGTGAGAGAGAGAGCTGTGCATGATGTCATAAGTCTAGGCTAATGACCAGACAAGAAACAGGAAGTGGGCTGTAGAAGGGATTTACTGGCAGAAAAAAAATGTTTTACTATCCAAAATTAAAACAACAATGAGGGCAGAAGATTTAATAGATGAAAGATGAAAAAATGACTGAAGGTCCGCTTTAAAGAGGAAGTAAACGCTGCCTCTTTTTTTTGTGACCTGCAAAGAAAAGGCATAATGTGCTAGTATGCATCAAATACTAGCACATTATTTGAATCTTACCTGCAAATGAAGCCCTTGTCGTCCCCGCTGCAGGCCGCATCCATTTTCGCCTGTCTTCCTGTCGGGTTCTTCCTGCGGACTCCGGCTGTGTGACTGGCCGGAGCCAGGTGACGTCACTCCCGCGCATGCACGCGGGAGCTGCAGGTCACAGCACATGTCTCTGAAGAAACGGCATGGGCGGCCATTCCTTCAGAGCACATGCGCTGATGACATCATCCGCACAGTATACAGTAAATATCTCCTAAACAGTGAAAGTTTAGGAGATATTTACAGTACTTATAGGAACAAACATTAGAGGGAAGTTTACTTCCTCTTTAAGAGCGGATCATTGTAAGCACCAGTGGCGGCTGGTGCTCAAAATTTTTGGGGGGGTGCAAACAAACTAAAAAATACTGAAAAAAAAATCAATTGCAGCCACTGTGCCCATCACACGCAGCCACTGTGCCCATCACACGCAGCCACTGTGCCAATCAAATGCTGCCACTGTGCCCATCAAACGCTGTCACTGTGCCATCAAACGCAGCCACTGTGCCAATTAAATGCTGCCACTGTGCCCATCAAATGCTGCCACTGTGCCATCAAACGCAGCCACTGTGCCCATCAAACGCAGCCACTGTGCCCATCAAACGCAGCCACTGTGCCAATCAAATGCTGCCACTGTGCCCATCAAACGCTGCCACTGTGCCATCCAATGCCGCCACTGTGACCCCCCTCCCTCGCTCCCTGTCTGCCCGGCACTTACTCTGTCTCGGTGGGGCAGCAGGTGACGGCAGTGAGCGGTGTCCTCTGAGCGGTGTCCTCCATGTCTCTCCTCCCGTCCTCTCCTCCCGCCAGGCGTCAAATCACTGTGCCTGTTGTTTCAGCCAATCAGGTGACGGGTAACAGACCCGAGCACATGATTTGGCAGAGAGGCGGTTCAGTGTTAGAACAGTGAATAAATATTTGCTGCCCTAACACTGAACCTAACACCTGGGTGAACTGCGAGCGCCAAGCATGGCGCACGCAGTTCACCTTTTTTGACGCCTATTAGAGCCTATGGCCGATGCTTTAAACCCCTTCCCGCCGACCGTACGCAGATATGCGTACTCGGCTTTCCGGGGTTATACCGGGATGATGCCCGCAGCTGCAGGCATCATCCCGGTACCGTTGTTTACAGCGGGCGATCGGCTACCCGAGTATAACAACCGATGCGGCTAAAAGCCGCTCGGTTGTTATACCGGAGGAGGGGGAGGGGACATCCCCCCCCTCCCGCCGCCTCCCGCCGCTGTTACCGGGCCTCCCGTGCGATCGAGAGGCCCGGTGTCCATTCGGCTGCCTTCGGCGGCTGGGGGCGGACTGGAACGAAGCTGCGAGTGGCTTCGTTCCAGCCTGCTCGTTGTAAACGCGGAAGCGACGTCATGATGTCACTTCCCGTTTACTTGGCTGCCAATGGCGCCGAATTTAAAAAAGTACACAGTATTCAGAATCGCCGTTTTCGGCGATCTGAATACTTTGAAGTGTAAAGGAGGGATGGGGGGTCTTTTAGAAACCTGGTAACCGTAAAAAATTTTTAAAGCATCGCCTATGGAAATTCATAGGTACTGTAGTGCGTGCAATTATAAAGGGTGACATGTTTGGTATCTATTTACTCGGCGTAACATCATCTTTCACATTATACAAAAAAATTGGGGTAAATTTACTGTTTGGATTTTTTAAAATTCATGAAAGTGTAACTTTTCCAAAAATTTGCGTTTAAAACACCGCTGCACAAATACCGTGTGATAAAAAATATTGCAACAATTGCCATTTTATTCTCTAGATTCTCTGCTAAAAAAATATATATAATGTTTGGGGGTTCTAAGTCATTTTCTAGCAAAAAATACGGATTTTAACTTGTAAACACCAAATTTCAAAAATAGGCTTAGTCATGAAAGGGTTAAAAACACCCCCCACCACTGTAATTCAGGCGCCCGAAAAGGGGCCGGGCGCCTGGATAGGGGGTGGCAGTGGCGGCCGTGGATAGATTCAGGCAATGCCTGAATCTATCCATTGGTCATAGAGGGGGTGGCTGGAGAGAGGGGGCGGCGCCCGTACGCCCTTATGGACGCAACTGGTAAGCACCCCTGTCAGTCAAATGGTTTGTCTCAACACTCTAACTGATACATCTGCAGGCTGGCTTGATCTGTTGAAAAACTGGCAGGATCACCAGGTGAAAATAAAACAGAGGGGAAAAAAAGGCTAAAAAAGAAAACAAATGCAGCCATCACATCTAATGATCGGTAAGCTGCAATATATTACATTTTCACTTTCAAGTTTTTTTGCTGGAGAGAAGAATGTGGAAAGTTTCATTTTTATAAATTGGAAAACCTCTTTACAGAAATAGATTCGGCTGGAATTTCTTCACCGTCTGAGAAATCTGGGGGGGGACGGGGGGAACGAATCACCCGGAGCTTTATTAGACGTCTGTCAGGATCACGATTTCTCCAAGAAAAAAAATGGGGACAAAAACATTTGTGGAATTCTGTTCCTGGGCCGCGGAAATGAAGTGGGATGGTTGGAGATGAAGAGAGGTGATAATGATGGCTGAGCAAACATCCCCGTCCCGGATCTATTCTGCAGGTGACACGGCCGTCCTGTCCATGGGTGACAAAGTCCCCTTCTTTGTCCTATACATTACCCCCCCCCGACCATCTCCGGCCGCCCATTGTCCGCTCTCGGCGGCCCGTCCATCGCGTGTTCTCCATTTTCAGCCTCTTCTTCTTCAATGAAGCGGAGTGCACTTCCCCTCCGCCACAATGTTGATGTACAAAGTATCTCTTCCCGTCACGCCATGCACGGCCCATTTCCAACGCCTTGGCTCATCGCAGGTTCCAATGGCGTGGGGAGGACAGAAGGCGACCTATGATCGGTTCCTCAATCTAATTAGCTCTTTTCACACGAATGCTTTAATACACACGATGAGAAAAATCAGATGAAAAATTCTGCTTTCGGATCGATCGTCTGATAATCTGATCCTTGGCATGCAGCTTTCGACAATTCATGAGAAATGATCCGAAAGGACAAACACGAAGATTTTTCTCGTATGATAACCAGTGTTGATAACGAACGGTTTATGTTTAATCGGTTCAGTATTTGTCCATACAAAAATCAAATGAAGAAGACCACGCATGCTCAGAGCGAGAAAATACATTGTAATACAAGACGATCCATTACATCGGGGGTCTCCAAACTTTCTACACAAAGGGCCAGTTTATTGTCTTTCAGACTATAGGAGGGCCGGACTGGGAGTAGAAAACACCTGGTCCCTTGGTGATCAGCGAAAGTAAAAAAAAAATAAAACTACCTAGTGTCTTTTTGCAATAGGAGGAGAAAAAAAATGTTTCATCATTGATATTAGTGGGAGGAATAGTGCCCCATCTTTGGTGTTAGTAGAAGGAATAGTGCCCCATCTTTGGTGTCAGTAGAAGGAATAGTGCCCCATCTTTGGTGTCAGTAGAAGGAATAGTGCCCCATCTTTGGTGTTAGTAGAAGGAATAGTGCCCCATCTTTGGTGTCAGTAGAAGGAATAGTGCCCCATCTTTGGTGTCAGTAGAAGGAATAGTGCCCCATCTTTGGTGTTAGTAGAAGGAATAGTGCCCCATCTTTGGTGTCAGTAGAAGGAATAGTGCCCCATCTTTGGTGTCAGTAGAAGGAATAGTGCTCCATATTTGGTGTCAGTAGAAGGAATAGTGCCCCATCTTTGGTGTCAGTAGAAGGAATAGTGCCCCATCTTTGGTGTCAGTAGAAGGAATAGTGCTCCATATTTGGTGTCAGTAGAAGGAATAGTGCCCCATCTTTGGTGTCAGTAGAAGGAATAGTGCCCCATCTTTGGTGTTAGTAGAAGGAATAGTGCTCCATATTTGGTGTCAGTAGAAGGAATAGTGCCCCATCTTTGGTGTCAGTAGAAGGAATAGTGCCCCATCTTTGGTGTTAGTAGAAGGAATAGTGCTCCATATTTGGTGTCAGTAGAAGGAATAGTGCCCCATCTTTGGTGTTAGTAGAAGGAATAGTGCCCCATCTTTGGTGTTAGTAGAAGGAATAGTGCCCCATCTTTGGTGTTAGTAGAAAGAATAGTGCCCCATCTTTGGTGTTAGTAGAAGGAATAGTGCCCCATCTTTGGTGTTAGTAGAAGGAATAGTGCCCCATCTTTGGTGTTAGTAGAAGGAATAGTGCCCCATCTTTGGTGTTAGTAGAAGGAATAGTGCCCCATCTTTGGTGTTAGTAGAAGGAATAGTGCTCCATATTTGGTGTCAGTGGGGGAAATGGTGCCCCACTGTCAGTAGAAAATGTCAATAGAAGAAGAAGGTTTTTATGTGACGTGGGGAGGGGTGGGGGGCTGTGAGGAGATTGAGAGGGGGGCATTTGTGTTGGGGGGGGGCATTTGTGTTGGGAGGGGCAATTTGGGGGAGGGCAGGGGGTAAGAATTGCTAGGAGTGGTGATTTAGGGGGATTTTTGTGTTGGGAAGGAGGATGGGGGAAGAGGATTTGTGCTAGGAGGGATTTGGGGGGTTTGTGCTAGAAGAGGTGATTGGTGAAGGGGGGAGAAGAATTGTGCTGGGAGGGAACATTTTTGTTTGGGGGGGGGTGTTTGTGCTAGGAGGGGAAATTTAGGGGGTGGATTTGTGCTAGGAGAGCAGGGGGGATTTGGATGGGGGGGGGGGGGGGTGGATGTATACTCAGAGGGGAAATGTGAGGTGTAGGGGATTTTTGCTAGGAGGGGTGACTTTTTGGGGGGAGGGGCATTTGTGTTGGGGTGATTTGGGGGATGAAGGTTTGTGCTGGAATGGGGGGATTTCAGCAGGGGGGCTGATTTGTACGGGGGGAATTTATGCTTGGGGAGTATGCAGATTAGTGTTCAATTTTTTTGGGGGGGGGGGGATTTTTGCTGACACATAATGCTTATACATCTTTATAGGGGGGGGGGGGGGGGCAGTTTGGCATGTTCGTCCCGGGCTCTAGATGACCTTGTCCTGGCACTGCCAAGAGTTAATGGTGTGATCGGGATCAGCCAAATCCTTCTAGCCAATGACATTGTTCCCTTTTATAATAACTCCGCCTTCTCTTTGCAGAATTTGCACTCTTGGTTCTGTAAATCAGCATCTCCTAAAAAACAGAACTGGCCAATGAGGAGGCCGGACCGCGGAGCCTTATTAATAACATCTGCCCGAAATGTATTTTTAGAAAACTTGTGACCTCTGTGGGTCTTTGTCTTCTTCCCTCTGGCACCCATGTGACCTCTTCCTCGCCCTCACCGAGACTCCACCGTGTGCCAGGAAAATCGCTCTGGAAAATAATCCCGTCATAAAGGGGCCTTTTCAATTCCTACTGAATTTAAAGTGGTATTAAACCCCAAACCAAAAATGTGGTGGCTGCATTCGTTTTCTTATCTTCTTCCCTCTGTTTTCACCTGGCGATTTGACCAGCAACACGCCTCCTGTATTAGTGAGACACAACTCTGGGGTAATGAGCAGAGGAGGCACAGCAGACAGCAGCATTGTCAGTCTAGGGGGAGGGGAGTGTTAAATATATTAGTAGATTTAGATACACTAACAAATTGAAGCCAAACTCCAACTCACACTATTTAACTATTTAGTTACAGCAAACTGCTTTTTTTTTTTCCTTTTGGATAAATAAATGAAAGTTGATTATTGTAAGCACCCCTGCTAGTTGTTTGTCTCATCCATGTAGGGGAGACATGCGATGTGGGAAATCCGCAGTGGATTCGCAGGGTTCCCGTATTGCTGCAGCGTGAACCGAGCCTAAACCCATTTTTTCTAAAGTGGATTTAAATTGCATTTGCCACACTCAGGCCTGATTACTGCCAGACTTGTTGAAATCACTTAAAGTGTTACTAAACCCACAACAGTAAAATCAGTCTGTATATGCAGTAAAGCATGCTTGTTATACTCACTTAGGAACCTAAGGGGTTAATCCTGTGCATTGTGTAAAAAGACTGTTTGATCCTGTCTTCTCTGTTCCTCCCCTTCTTCCACTGTCCCCAATCCATCTCCTGATAGAACAGATGCTTGGAAGTACTCTGCACATGCTCAGTTTGGTGTGTATTGCTAGAGAGGGTTTTTTTTTTTTTTTGGGAGGGTGCATGTGATCAGCACAGGGCCAATCAGCACTGTCCAGACAGAGGGTCAGGGGTCCTGCAGCCTCATAGGACAATCGGACAAGAATGAAAACTCCTCCTACAAGCTTTAAGCAGACACTGATAGAAGTCACAAGACTGCTATATACTGCTGATGAGAAAATGTATTTAGCAGTTTATATTTACTAAAATAATTGCATTTCCATGCTTTGTGTACTGTGGGAGACCAGATATAGTGAATGCAGGGTCCGGGGTCTACTAACATTTTATTTTATTTATTTATTTATTTATTTCAGGTACTTGCATAGCGCCGTCAATTTACGCATATACATATTACATATACATTGTACATTCACATCAGTCCCTGCCGTCAAAGAGCTTACAATCTAAGGTCCCTAACTCACATTCACACATACACATAAATAGAAGCTGTCTGACAAAGTGAAGCACACCAAAAGATCTCAAAAAGCCTCACATCATTCAAGAACAGATAAGGAACAAAGTAATGGACGTGTATCAGTCTGGAAAGGATTACAAAGCCAATTCTAAGGATTTGGGACTCCGGTGAATCACGGAGAGAGCCATTATCCACAAATGGAGAAAACCTGGAACAGTGGTGAACCCTCCCAGGAGTGGCCGACCAAAATTATTCCAAGAGCACGACGACGACTCATCCAGGAGGTCATAAAAGAACCCCGAGCAACATCTAAAGAGCTGCAGGCCTCACTTACTGAATCCACAACAGTAAAATCTGTCTGTATATGCAGAATACATAGCTCCCAACTATCCCTGATTTGGAGCAATGTCCCTCTGTCCCTCGTTCCTCCTCATTTGTCCCTCATTTTGCTCTGATCTATACAGTTGTATATAAAATGCACTTTTTATCTTTCAAAAAGTGTTTCCCAGTGCTAAACCTTTCATCCAAATTCTAAATTGCTGCATTTGTAAATTCAAAAGGCCAGTATAAAGGAATAGTAGTGGTAAAAAAAGCACTTGTGGGTTTAACTTTAACCAATCATTTTTTTATACAATTCTCCTTTAAGGGGGGCGTGGCAGGGGGCATGTCCTATGCCTTTTGCTAATAGGTGTCCCTCATTCCCATCTCAGAAAGTTGGGAGGTATGATCTGAATAGCATGCTTGTTATACTCACTATGGAACTTAAGGGGTTAATCCTCTATATTGGGTAAAAAGGCTGTTTGATCCTGTATGTACAGATCCTCCCCCTCCTGCAGGATCTCTCTGGGCAAGGCCACATAAGACACAGTCAGAGTGGTCTCCCTGCATATGCTCAGTTTGGCCTCTATTGCTGTAGAGAATATTTCCTTGTTGAGCTGAGCTTTTCAGGTCACATGATATTGACATCATACATTTGGGTGTGTATACAGATCCTAAATGACAGCCCAGTCCCTCCCTCCTCCTCCATGCCCAGTAACTAAAAAAGAACACAGTGGATGGGATGTCACATCTTCATTGATGGATGATCTATAGTTGCCAACATTGTAAAAAAATGTATAGGGACACTTCTTGGCTGTAGGCAGAGTCTTATTCTAATTAGGGGCGGGGCATGCATTTGTAGGCATGACATAGAAAAAAAGAAAAATGGGCATGGTTTACGTGATCAGTGGGCGTGGCTTATATGGGCGTGGTTCAAATGGGGGTGTGGTTAGAGTCTGAGATGAATGAGAGATGGAGAAAGAAAGGGGAAAAGAGGGAAGTAGAGAGAAGGAAGGAAAGAGGGATGGAGGGACAGCAGGACCAGATCCTACACCACAATAGAAATGTGTATTCCAGAGTTTAAACAAATCAGCAGATAAAGATACTCCAAACACCCCCGCGTCCCTAGCTTGGCACTCCCGATACTCCTCAAGCGTCACCCCACTGGCCTGCTCGGTCCCTGGCTTGGCACACAAGGCTGCTCTGCAAGCGTCACCTCCGCTGGCTGGGTCCCTGGCTTGGCACCTGCTTCTCGATTCTTCACCGTCCCCTGCTGGGGAGAATTCTGCTCCAGTACTTGCTTCAGCTACTCACGGTGGTCTCCAGTAATAAGGTGGTTGATCCCTTAGTGGCAACAGCTTCCCCTCTACCTCCGACCACGACTGGTTCCCCGGCCGGCAGAACCGTCACGTCTGGTTGGACTGCAAGCCGCAATCCCAACCCTGCGCTGCTCTCTTCTGGATAGGCCCTCAGACAGACTAGCAACCAGATGTGCCCGGGACAGGCCTCAGGTTCTGGCCTAGCAGCCCGGGCTACTACAACACACGTCCACCCAGACACCCATCCAGGTGGCACAGAACACAGATCACCTGACCTCACCCAACTAAATAGCCTCTCCCAGCAGGCCAAGGGACCCAAGAAGATCCCTGCCCATTGGCTGAGATACACCATCTATTCCTAATCTGTCCTTGCAATGCCCTTGTTCCATCCAATGCCACCAGATACCCGGCCATCTAGTGACGAAAGAAAGAAGTGCAGCAATTCCAGAATTAGGATGGAATCAATTGATCTCCTCTCAATTGGCCTAGGCTATTATACCTGGCAGGTAAATTTACTAGCAACCTTGCCTAAACATCAGGGTGCTACATCAGGAATGTGAAATATTGGGGTAACATATTCTTTAAGTGAACAGCTGTTCTGTAATATAGACCTGAATAGCAGGAAGATCAGATTACAAAGACTGCAGATCAAATTTCTCACAAGAGGGAAACGCCCTCTACTCCTTCTTCTAGCAGAGACAGGGCTGTGTGGCTTAGCAATAGAACTGTGCTTCCAAGCATGCAAACACTGCTGGGCTTTCTTGTTAGCAAGTCCAGCACACTATGCAAGCTGAGTATCTTGGATAGGCCCTGTTTCTATTTCCCCTGTACTGTCTTTAAATGAATCAACGCACCTCCTGGTGTTCCGTCTCTCCGACTTCAGTGCAACGCATTACCTAAAGGGTTAAGACTGCGGCAGTCAAGGTTACATTGCGATCTCACCACCGCCGTGTATTTACAGCCCAGAGATGAAAGATCTGAAACAGAAAATTCTCTTTCAAAGGATCTCAGTGAGGACTTTTTTTTTTTTTTTTTCGCCAACAAGAAATTTTTGTTTTACAGGATTGTTAATTGGAACATTGTACTTTTTCTTTTTTTCCTTCAATGTAAACAGGCGCGATTCAACATGTGCGTGGCAGAGGGGGAGCCGGGAGCGCTCTCCCATGTAGATGTACCCCCTCCCCACCCTTCTGCGTTCCAGAAATCACTTTAATGGAACATACAAAAAAGGGCGCAGGGCATTCTTCCCATTCGATGCGATCGATGTATACATAACCCGAAAACCTCCGCCCATGTCACGGGCGAGAGAAAACGCGCCTTTTTTATATCACGCCGGAGGAAGATGAGGCGAGCTGACAATGATGTACGATGTGTTAGTACGAAGCGCAATTCCTGAAACGTGTGCTGTAATTCGTTACCGCTCGCACATGTTTCATGTCTCATCTCACACGCGTTCGGGTATGACAGAACGCGCTTGGCGAGCCCGCCAGCACCAGGGGTCGATGCCTTTCAGGCACAGCTGGCAGAGGGGGCTCTGCGTTTGTAATGGGTACCACGTTTCCGTTCGTGCGTTCTACGGTTGGGGCCTGCCGGCCTGCCCAAGTATTTGCAAATCGCTGAGCCAGTTATTTATATCTTGTCAAAACATTTCATCGGCCCGTTCGGCGAGCGTGTTTCTCGTTATAGGAGAAGATTCCAGCTTTGCCCTTTAAGGGAACACCCCGTGCAGACACAAAAATGATGCGTTGAATCTTGCTGAGTTCCTCTGTTTTACTTCCCCCCCATTTACGTTTCTTCTAAAGGGCTCCGGATATGGAGGATGGAAATACCACCAGCGTGTTCCCTGGTTCTGGTCCCGCCCTCTCTCTGCACTCAGCAGTCCCTCCTACTCCTATTGGAGAAGGGAAAGGAGGTTGTACGGTGTGGAGTCATGTGACCAGAGCCTGCAAGCTCATCTAGAAGATGTAACCATATACACTGCTCAAAAAATGAAAGGAACACATCAGATCTCAATGGGGAAAAATAGTACTCAGAAGTTTGTATGGCCCCCACGTGTTTGTATGCATGCCTGACATAACGGCATAGCAGGTGTACAGACCTAGGAACTCAGCACAGGGATGGTGGGAGCCCCTCATAATGGGCACAGCAGGGGTACTGACCTGAGAAGTCGACACAGGGATGGTGGGAACCCCTCATAATGGGCACAGCAGGGGTACAGGCCCAGGAACTCAACACAGGAATGGTGGGAACCCCTCATAATGGGCACAGCAGGGGTACAGGCCCAGGAACTCAACACAGGGATGGTGGGAGCCCCTCATAATGGGCACAGCAGGGGTACTGACCTGAGAAGTCGACACAGGGATGGT
Organism: Aquarana catesbeiana; assembly: GCF_042186555.1. NCBI lineage: Eukaryota > Metazoa > Chordata > Amphibia > Anura > Ranidae > Aquarana > Aquarana catesbeiana. The sequence goes on from NC_133334.1 coordinate 260,607,035, forward strand.
GGGAGCTCCTCATAATGGGCACAGCAGGGGTACAGGCCCAGGAACTCAACACAGGAATGGTAGGAACCCCTCATAATGGGCACAGTAGGTGTAAAGACACAGGAACTCAGTGCAGAGATGGCTGGGGGCCCTCATATTAGGCAGAGAGAAGGAAATGGTCAAAACCTCTATTAGGATCTTGCGTGTAGTTTGGTGAACCTTTGGGGGTTGTTTTTAGAAAAAATACGCCAGCAGAGATATGTAAATCACTGGCATTTTTTTTTTTATGTCTAAAATTTTCACTTTTGTAGTAGCATATCCTACAGCAAGAGTAACAAAAAAAATTGTGGGGTCCTCCTCCAAAATTCATAACTGATCAACTAAAAAAAATGACCTTTGGTCCCATCTATACCAAATCCTCATATGAGCATGGAGCCTGGCTGGCCAGGAAAGGGGGTCAAGCCTGCATCCCCCTCCCCCCACACACACCATATCAAGCCACATGCACTTAACATGGGGGGAAATAAAACCCTGTCCCCAATGTTGATGAGGACAAGGGCCTCTTCCCCACAACCCTGGCCCAGTGGTTGTGGGGATGTGTGGGCATGGGGCTTATCGGAATCTGGAAGCCTCTTTTAATTATGTACTTCTACTTTGGTCCAAGCCTCATCCCTACTTCATGCACACCCAATCCCTACTCGAGCAAAGAGCTGATCTTCAGCCCGCACTCCTGGGAAAGGAGAATCATTCCTTCTAGACGGCTTCGACCTGAAAATATCCACTGCTTGAAGAGATCCAGTGCCCCACTCCTTTCTTCTACTTCCCAGAAATAAATACACAAAAGAGAAAGTAAGCTTCCATCTCCCCAAGCTTTGGCTGGAGTTACTCTTTAAAAAAAAAAATACACCCTGCAAGGCAAGGTCATAATGAGCTAGTATGCATAGCATACTAGCTCGAAGCCCCCGAAGCCTCCGAAGCGACCCTCGTTCGCCTCCTCCGCCGTCGCCATCTATCCCGGAGTGACTTCAGGGTATCACGGCTCCGGCGCTGTGACTGACCGGAGCCGCGGTGACAGCACTCCGGCGCATGCGCGCAGGTGCCGTCAGTGAGGGCATGTTCGCCTTCACTAACGGCATGCTCAGTGCGCCTGCGCCGTTATCTACGGCGGGCATGCGCCGTAGACAGCGGTGCCCGGTTTTTGGAAAATATCTCCTTAACCGTGTAGGTTTAGGAGATATTTCTTGCACCTACAGGTAAGCCTTAATCTAGACTTACCTGTAGGTTAAAGTGGTCCCAGAGGGTTTGCAACCACTTTAAATACTTGTCTACCAAGGTAAGTTTAACCACTTGACCTCCAGAAGATTTACCCCCCTTCGTGACCAGGCCATTTTTTGCGATACGGCACTGTACTGAACTACCAATCATTTTACTCTCCGAGCTCTCTGCTTTCAGAAAATATATACTTTTTTGGGGGGGTGGGGGTATAGTAATTTCTAGCAAAAAATGCAGGTTTTAATATGTGTGAAAAAGATTAAAATTAAAAAATTGCCCCAGTAGGCAAATGGTTAAACAATTAGCTTAAAGTGGTTGTAAACCTCAGACATGAAATATGAACAAAGCATATCCCTCTATAATGTGTACTTGTCACAATCCAGAGCACTAAGTGTCATTTCTGTCTGCTGCTTCATTCCTCTGCTATCAGCATGACTCACTTCTGACAAGTTTTTCTGAAACCAAGAGAAAAAAAGGTGATTGGGAGGTAGCTCCAGCACACAGGCTGTGATTGATAGCCTCAGCTCTGTTCCTGTGTGAAGGGGGAAGGGGGGTGTCCTTTCCCTCCAAGATATTTTGTTTCATCTCTGTGTATCACCTGAGGCCAGTCACTTCACTGGATCTATGTAAGGGTTTAGACTACTTTAACCACTTCCCGCCTGGCCTATAGCAGAATGACGGCCGGGCGGTGGTTCTGTTATCCTAAATGGGCATCATATGATGTCCAGCAAGATAACATGCCGGCGCGCTCCCATCGTTGATGCTGTGTGTCACTCTGACACACAGCATCTTCGTTCGTGGTAAGGAGCCTCTAATGGAGGCTCCTTACCATTGGATCAGCTGTGACCAATCACAGCTGATCACAGCGTGAACCAGAAAGTGCCGGTAAACGACTTTCCTTCGCTCACGCTGACAGGGACAGCCGATCGGTGGCTCTCCCTGTCGGGGGGGTCTGCGCTGATAATCAGCACATTGATTATCAGCGCAGCCCCGATGAGAGGTGCCCATCAGCTACCAATCAGTGCCCATCAGCTTGCAGTCTGTGTGCCATCAGTAAAGCCTGTCAGTGCCAATCAAAGTGCCAATCAGTGCCCATAAATGTGCCAATCAGTGCTCCATCTGTAAAGCCTGTCAGGGCCAATCAGTGCCCATAAATGTGCAAATCAGTGCTCCATCAGTAATGCCTGTCAGTGCCCTTCAGATGCCAACCAGCAATGCCTGTCAGTAGCACCTCATCAGTGCTGCCTATCCAGAGCCATCTATCAGTGCCACCTATTAGTACCCATCAGTGCCGCCTATCAGTGCCACCTATTAGTGCCCATCAGTGCTGCATATCAGTGTAGCCTATTGGTGCTCATCAGTGCCACCTATCAGTGCCCATCAATTCTATATAATAGGTGCCTCCTCATCAATGCCCATCAGTGCCACCTTATTAGTGCCCATCAGTGCCGCCTCATCAGTGCCCATTAGTGCAGCCTCATCAGTGCCCATCAGCAAAGGAGAAAACAAAAAATGTTAAAACAGAAACAAAGAAAACCTTTCTTTTTCAAACATTTCGGTCCTTCTTAGTTTGTTTAGCAAATAAAACAAACTGCAGAGGTGATCAAATACCACCAAAAGAAAGCTCTATTTATGGGAAAAAAATGATAAAAAATTTAGTTTGGGTACAGTGTAGCATGACCGTCATTCAAAGTGCGACAGCACCGAAAATTGTCCTGGGCAGGAAGGGGGGGAAAGTGTCTGGTATTGAAGTGGTTAAAGGAAGCCCGCAGGCTGAAATGAGAATTTAGCACTATTAACTTGGGGTTTCGCTAGCTAATTTCCTATATTATTATTATTATTTCCTACATCTGAATCTCCAAGAATGCGGCCAATGTGTTCCCTGGTTACAACACCACCCCCTCTTTCTGAGTTCTCCACAGCCCCGCCCACATAGATGAGACAACCTACCACCGACCATTGCCACCAGGACAGGAAGCAAAGGGAAGTCTCTCCAAGGTGGATGCAGACAGCAATAAAAAACCTGACAGAGGCTCTAACCCTTCGCCAGGTTTTAGGTGGAATTCTATTTTTAAAGCCGGGGGAAAAAACAAAAAGGGACATTGCCGGGAAAGTTCTGATCTCCGCTCATCAGAAAACCTTGTGGAATCTTTGAGTTGGTTCAGAAAGACACAAGTGTTCCGCCTTTCGCCACCACCCCGCGGGATCCCGCGAAGAATTCAGAAGTTCTGGAATCTGAGGAAAGTGACACAAAGCAGATCTCCAGGGCGGACAGAGGCGAGGTGACTTCATTGACTCCATTCATGCCGCGCTCTCGTTTGCTTACACAAAACGTTAAAAAAAAACCCCCAAACAGCCCGTAATTACCCGGAAGTAGCTCGCTGCTTTGGTTGGGGCGGAATAGATGCGGCTACTGTAAGCGGCGGCGGGGCAGGGACTGGGGCGCAGCCGCTGTGCCATCAACACCAGATCTGTGTTTGTTATTCTAAGCGGCTGTAATGGTCGCCCCAGAGATGGCGATACACGCACGCCCTCAATGGGACTCTTTCACCTCCGCCATCAAAGGAAAGTTGTTTGGAGAGAGAGAGAGAGACCACCGAGGGTTTCCCTGCAAATATGAAGAACTCGTACATGAGACTACACCTGCCATGAAACGTTTCCTGTGGGTTAAAGAGGAACTCCAGAACAAGAAGAAATACTTTTCCAGCTCTCAAAGTGGACCTGTCATTACATTTACACTGTATTGTCAAAAGTATTGGGACGCCTGCCTTTACACGCACATGAACTTTAATGGCATCCCAGTCTTAGTCCGTAGGGTTCAGTTTTGAGTTTGCCCACCCTTTGCATCTATGACAGCTTCAACTCTTCTGGGAAGGCTGTCCACGAGGTTTAGGAGTGTGTCTATGGCAGGGATATGCAATTAGCGGACCTCCAGCTGTTGCAAAACTACAAGTCCCATCATGCCTCTGCCTCTGGGTGTCATGCTTGTGGCTGTCAGAGTCTTGCTATGCCTCATGGGACTTGTAGTTCTGCAACAGCTGCAGGTCCGCTAATTGCATATCCCTAATCTATGGGAATGTTTGACCATTCTTCCAGAAGCGCATTTGTGAGGTCAGGCACTGATGTTGGATGAGAAGGTCTGGCTCACAGTCTCTGCTCTAATTCATCCCAAAGGTGTTCTGTCGGGTTGAGGTTAGGGCTCCACCCCAAACTCGTTCATCCATGTCTTTATCGACCTTGTTTTTTTCAGTTCTCCCAGCAGCTAGCAACAATCGACCTCTCCCTCAACAGTAGATCCCTACTAGCTACATAAGACCCTCCAGCAACAATAGATCCCCCACCAGCAACGATAGACCCTCACACAAAAACAGATTCCCTCCAGTGACAGTAGATCCCCCAGCAGCCAGCATCAATAGACCCTCCAGCCAGGGCCATCTTAAGAGCATTATAGGCCCCCCGGGCAATACAGTGCACTACTGGGGCCCTGTCTACACAATCACGCACGAGCATAAAAATGCCAATTATCAATAAGGCTATATTTATTGGTACTTTCAGCAAAATCATTGTTTAAACATTAACACAACGTTTGGACAATATAACACGAGCTTGAAAAGCAAGAAAGTGAATAACAAGAAATTACAGATTGAAATGGGACAGTACAAAAGCACTAATTATGTGTAAGTGGGACATATTTGTGGGGGGTACATGGGGGGGGCACAGAGAAAAATTGGGGGGGGGTTGTGGCCCCATCAGGCCCCACGCTGGTGACGCCATTGGCACAATGTGGCAGAATGATGCTTGGCTGGTGGGGCCCCCCAGGCAAGTGGGGCCCCCGGGCAACTGCCCAGCGTGCCCATGTAAAAAGACGGCCCTGCCTCCAGCACACCCCACACCCCTCGCTATTAGATACATTCAGTGCTGAAGGTGCCGGAACTGTGTTTGCCTGCATTCCCGCAAAAAATATTGCAGGGAAAACCAACTGCAAGGACATTTTTTGTTCCTTCCAAAGCTCAGCTTTAATTGGGACTTAAAGAACTTAGGAGGTGGGCCAGCCATCTTGGGCACACTCAGTGGAGCCCATTAACCTCTTCTGGACCACGCAGATATACTGCAGCAGGGCGGCCCTGCTGCGCGAAGTCACGTACCTGTACGTGATTTCCTGCACCGGGTCTGGGGCCACTCAGTGGGTCGCCGGCACCCCGCGATCGTTTTTAAGAGAGGCAGAATGGCAGTCTGCCTATGTAAACAAGGCAGACCACCGTTCTGTGAGAGGGGAAGATGGAGATCTTGTGTTTCTGCTAAGCAGGAACATGGATCTCTGTCTCCCCCCAGTCAAAGCACCCCCCCCCAAAGTTAGAAAGCACTACCTAGGAGCACATTTAACCCTGTGATCGCCCCCTGATGTTAACCCCTTCCCTGCCAGTGTCATTAGTACAGTGACAGTGCATTTTTTTTAGCACTGTTCACTGTATTGGTGTCACTGGTCCCCAAAAAGTGTCTGATTTGTCCGTCGCAATGCCGCTGTCCTGCTAAAAATCGCTGATCGCCTCCATTGCTACTAAAAATAATAAATAAATTAAAATTCAAACAATATATCCCATAAAATTTAGGAGTTTGGCTGAGCAACCCTTGGTGTGATACGACACCTCATCCCAGTAATTTGAAACTCAGTTTGGAGGGGGAAGAAGTATAGGGATTATGGCGGTGCCAAGAGAAACAGGATACAATATTTGAGAATAAAAAATTCTATTTATTTAACAACATTCAATAAAATTTAAACATAACAGTCACATAGACGAGGTGTGCGAGGAAATTTCTAAAATCAATTCTGTAGCAAGAGATATTTCACATCACTTGGCCTGATGATTGTGACGGCCAGTTCTGTGAGTGGGTATTCAGATGTCCGACATGTTTCGCCAGTCTTGGCTTCTTCAAGGACAGTTGTTTGATACCTAGGTATCAAACAACTGTCCTTGAAGAAGCCAAGACTGGCGAAACATGTCGGACATCTGAATACCCACTCACAGAACTGGCCGTCACAATCATCAGGCCAAGTGATGTGAAATATCTCTTGCTACAGAATTGAATTTAGAAATTTCCTCGCACACCTCGTCTATGTGACTGTTATGTTTAAATTTTATTGAATGTTGTTAAATAAATAGAATTTTTTATTCTCAAATATTGTATCCTGTTTCTCTTGGCACCGCCATAATCCCTATACTTCTTCCCCCTCCAAACTAATATATCCCATAGTTTGTAGACGCTTTAACTTTTGCGCAAACCAATTAATATACATTTATTGGGATTTTTAGCAGAATACATATTGGCCTAAATTGATGAAGAAATTAGATTTTTTCCTTTTTTTTTATTGGATATGTTTTATAGCAGAAAGTCAAAAAATACTGTTTTTTTTTTCAAAAATGTCGGTCTTGTTTATAGCGCAAAAAAAAAAAAAAAAAAACGCAGAGGTAATCAAATACCACCAAAAGAGAGCTCTATTTGTGGGGCAAAAAATAGCCTGGTCATGAAGGGGGGTAAATCTTCCGGGGCTGAAATGGTAACCCACAGAGAGGAAACCCGCAGAAGCAGAGGGAGAACATGCAAACTCCATGCAGATAGTGTCCTGGCCAGAATTTGAACTGAGGAGCCCATTGCCCCACGGCAGAAGGGCTAATTGCCACGCCGCTGTGCTTCCCATCTCCGTCTAGGAAGTAGATGGTGATCCTGAGTGATGACTGAACAAAGATGGCACTGTCCTTCTGGAGAGAAAAGCAGATGAAGGGATTGTCAGGGGGAGTCCTGTGCTCTCTGTTAGAGGTAATAAATTCATGGAAGGGTTACAACGCCTCCATAAAGCTCAGAGATAAGCAAGTGTCATCATGTGTATTCTTCTTGAATCTTGGTGTGCTTTCTGTATCTCCAAATCTGTACAAATTTTACCTCTGTGCAGGAACTTCCTGTAAAAAAAAAAAAAAAAAAAAAAAAAGACCAAGCACTGCTGCTCTCTCTCTTTGTGCAGGGTGGTTGGTCTTGTCTCCGCCCTCTCCAGTAGATTTCTGCAGGCAGCCTGTAGTGGGTGGAGCTTGCTAGGTTCCTCCCATAGCTCCGCTGTCTACACAGGTTACGTACAGCACAGTGATGATGTCACTGCTACTTTTATAATATCTGTGTTTGCAAAGGCATTTGGTGCACAGAAAGTGAATTTATATCCCTTGTGGCTATTGAGGAATATATTTAACTTCTTGCTTACTGGGCACTTAAACCCCCCCTCCTGCCCAGACCAATTTTCAGCTTTCATCGCTGTCACACTTTGAATGACAATTGCGCGGTCATGCTACATTGTACTCAAATGAAATTTTTATCATTTTTTTCGCACAAATGGAGCTTTCTTTTGGTGGTATTTAATCACAGCTGGGGTTTTTATTTTTTGCTAAACAAACAAAAAAAGACAGAATTAAAAAAAAAAAAAAAAACGTTTCATAGTTTGTTATAAAATTTTGCAAACGGGTAATTTTTCTCCTTCATTGATATTCGCTGATGAGGCTGCACTGATGGGCTGCACTGATGGGCATTGATGGGCTGCACTGATGGGCACAGATAAGGCGACACTGATAGGCACTGCAACACTGATAGGCATAAGACGGCACTGATAAGACGGCACTGATGGGCCCTGATGGGTTGCACTGATAGATGTCACTGATGGGCACTGATAGGTGGCACTCATGTGCACTGATAGGTGGCATTGATAGGCAGCACTGGTGATGGCGCACTGATTGGTGATTTATAGGTGGCACTGTGGGCACTGATAGGTGACACCGTGGGCACTGATGGGTGGTACAGTGGGCACTGGTAGGTGACGCTGGTGGGCACAGAAGTCTCTGCAGAGGTTCTCCACGATCGGGACCGATGTCCCTCTCACAGCCGCCGGTGATTGGCTTTTTTTTTTATCCTCACACTACCAGCGTGAGGATAAAAAATAGCCGATTACCGCCTCTGTTTACATCACATGATCAGCTGTCATTGGCTGATCGCTGATCACATGGTAAGGGGTCTGGATCGACCCCTTACTCCGATCTGTGATCAGCCGATTCTCATAGACTCGCTGATCACTCGCTGCAGGGGGCGCGCAGCCCGCTCAAGCACAGGAGGACATCCATGGACGCCCTCCCCGCAAATTAAGTCCACGCTGTAACCGTATTTCGGCTATAGTGCGGACAGGAAATGGTTAAATTAACGTTTTTGTGCTTGGAGTTCATCTTTAACATAGCATAAAAAATATTTCTGACGCTGGGTCTGCTTTAATGTCTGAATTGATGTTGGTGCGGCCACGGCTGCGACTGAAATATCACATTTTCTGCTACTGACATATAATAGCCGAACCGCAGCTCGGATGACTCAGCAGTGCCATGAGGGCAGCGCGGTCGGCTGATACCAAGTTCCCGCTCGTGAAAAAACCCAGAAAAGAAAATTCCCACAAGGCGCAAGCTCCAGTCTGCAACTCTGACCGGCTACAAACTGCCAAATTAGCATCTAGCAATAACATATTGCACAACAAAAAACTCCTGGGTGAGAGACGGCCACTGGCCAACCTATCATTAACACTCCTCGGTCCCACGGCAAAGCCTCTCCACCGCGGTTTTGATAAAAGAGCAGCGAGGAGCTGGGCGGATATAACATTTCAGCTGGTCTGACATATGTTCCAAATACAGCCGGCTTACAATCTCGCCACGCAGGATATGAGTAAAATAAGTTAAATACGGGTCCCCAGTGCCAAAGTATTAAGTCTTTAAAGTAGCAGGGATTTATTAAAGACTGTTTTAATCCATGTAAGCTGTTTTTTTTTTTCAAGATCGGGTCAGAGCACAAGTCTATCCAAATGCTATTAATAACTATATAGAACATTGTAACTATAAATATATATATAAATAACACCATAACATTGCAACTATTTATAACAATGCATAACATTGTAACTATTTGTTTATATATATATATATATATATATATATATATATATATATACAGTATCTCACAAAAGTGAGTACACCCCTCACATTTTTGTGTTATTCAATTTTTTTATTAAGTTTTTACAAATAGGCAATACAAATATACATTGGTGGTATATCCACACAAAAAAACATCTTATAATAACATTTTGCAGACTATCATAACTATAGCATCAAACAAACAAAAGGATGGCCAGGGGGTACAAGATGAAGACATCTCCTACGCATACCCCAATTTTTTTTTTTTTTTTAGATTAAGGTTCTATTTGCCCCCTAATTTCCAGGCGATTCCCTAAATGTTCTCCAGGGAGCCCATATCTGACAACATTTTTCATATGTGTCCAATTCGTGTGACAGGAGGGTCTCCATCTTCTCAATTAGGTCCATTTCTGTTATCCATTCATTAACTAAAGGGGCTTGTGTAGTTCGCCAATATCACGGAATAACCAGTCTGGCTGCTATTAACCAATGTCTTAGCAAACCTTGTTTGATATTTTTATATGGACCTGGTAAAATGGATAGCAGAGTAATTTGAGGTGTGTTGGGGATTAACTCCCCTGTAACTGTAGTATACAGCTGCATGATCATATCCCAGAATTGGCGAATTTGGGGACATTCCCACCATATGTGTAGCAGCGATCCCTTGGCAGCATGACATCTCCAACATTTATCTGATGTGTCTGGATATATTCGTTGCATGGTTGTTGTACATCGATACCAGCGGGAGACACGGTTACAGCTTGTCTCTTGGGCTTTAATTGTCGATGACAGACAATGTGTGTAAGTAAATGATTTCTCCCACTCTTCTGTTCCAATATGAGTATTAAGTTCACGTGCCCATTTATTTGTGAATTCTGGGGGCTCAGGGTGGTTTTTTAGGATAAGAATCTTATATATTGCTGATAAAACATGTTTTGGTCTGTTACTTTGCAATAGGATGGACTCGAACATATTTAGGTCTCTATTGAGGGATTGGTTTGGAGAAATAGAAGATAGAAATGACAATAATTTTTGTAATTTTTTTTTTATATCTTTTTATGTGACAACACTGAAGAAATGACACTTTGCTACAATGTAAAGTAGTGAGTGTACAGCTTGTATAACAGTGTAAATTTGCTGTCCCCTCAAAATAACTCAACACACAGCCATTAATGTCTAAACCACTGGCAACAAAAGTGAGTACACCCCTAAGTGAAAATGTCCAAATTGGGCCCAAAGTTTCAATATTTTGTGTGGTCACCATTATTTTCCAGCACTGCCTTAACCCTCTTGGGCATGGAGTTCACCAGAGCTTCACAGGTTGTCACTGGAGTCCTCTTCCACTCCTCCATGATGACATCACGGAGCTGGTGGATGTTACAGACCTTGCGCTCCTCCACCTTCCGTTTGAGGATGTCCCACAGATACTCAATAGGGTTTAGGTCTGGAGACATGCTTGGCCAGCCCATCACCTTTACCCTCAGCTTCTTTAGCAAGGCAGTGGTCATCTTGAAGGTATGTTTGGGGTCGTTATCATGTTGGAATACTGCCCTGCGGCCCAGTCCCCGAAGGGAGGGGATCATGCTCTGCTTCAGTATGTCACAGTACATGTTGACATTCATGGTTCCCTCAATGAACTGTAGCTCCCAGTGCCGGCAGCACACACACACACGCTTGACACCATCTGAACCAAATAAGTTTATCTTGGTCTCATCAGACCACAGGACATGGTTCCAGTAATCCATGTCCTTAGTCTGCTTGTCTTCAGCAAACTGTTTGCAGGCTTTCTTTTGCATCATTTTTAGAAGAATTGTGCGGCGTATGGTCTGAGCACTGACCCCCACCCCTTCAACCTCTGCAGCAATGCTGGCAGCACTCATATGTCAATTTGCCAAAGACAACCTCTGGATATGATGCTGATCACTTGCACTCAACTTCTTTGGTCGACCATGGCGAGGCCTGTTCTGAGTGGAACCTGTCCTGTTAAAAAGCTATATGGTCTTGGCCACCGTACTGCAGCTCAGTTTCAGGGTCTTGGCAATCTTCTTATAGCCTAGGCCACCTTTATGTAAAGCAACAATTATTTTTTTTAGATCCTCAAAGAGTTCTTTGCCATGAGGTGCCATGTTGAACTTCCAGTGACCAGTATGAGAGAGTGAGAGCGGTAACACCAAATTTAACACACCTGCTCCCCATTCACACCTGAGACCTTGTAACACTAATGAGTCACATGACACTGGGGAGGGAAAATGGCTAATTGGGCCCAATTTGGACATTTTCACTTAGGGGTGTACTCACTTTTGTTGCCAGCGGTTTAGACATTAATGGCTGTGTTGAGTTATTTTGAGGGGACAGCAAATTTACACTGTTATACAAGCTGTACACTCACTACTTTACATTGTAGCAAAGTGTCATTTCTTCAGTGTTGTCACATGAAAAGATATATAAAAATATTTACAAAAATGTGAGGGGTGTACTCACTTTTGTGAGATACTGTATACATATATAACATTGTAACTATTTATAACACTATTTATACATGTCTGCAGCCCTCAAAATTTCCACTCGTCTGCTCGCATTAGGCGAGTGGAAATAAGCTGGGGGCAATGGCGTCCCTAGGGGGGGGGCAGAGGGGGCCCTGACCCCCCCCCCCAACATTATGCTGTGCCCCACCATGTGCCCCCCCCCCCCCCCCAATAAAAAAAATTAAAAAAAAATTTTTTTTAATTTTTTTTACAAAAAATCAATGTCTAAGAGGGAGAGAGTCCCCAGTCAGCTCCTGCAGGTGATTCCTCCCCCTCCCTCTGCTTGCTGACACTGCATAATGCGAGCGCTCACACAACCATGGCCGCCCGATCTGCTCCTTCTCCTGCATCCTCATTGGCAGGGAGAAGAGCGAGTTGCAGGAAGGACTCCACCAGGACTCTCAGTTACTGAAAAAACAGACTGATTTCTCCCATCCTTAGGACAGGAGAACCAGCCTGTAAATTCCAAAAGATGCCAGACCAGAGCAGTCAATAGCAGGGGCAGGACAGCAAGAGGAGGCTGGGGAACCCCACAGTGGCAGAACACCAGGGCCCGGTGGCAAGACAACCTTTGCAACCCTGATAGTTCTCCCACTGCTTTGGACCCTTATATTTTCTTGGTATGCTGGTGACATATATCTCTTGTTTTCTGCCACCCTGGGGGACCCCAATACAGTAGGAAGGGAGCTCACTGCAGAACATGTGAAAGGGCCGTTGTGGGGTCGTAGTAAAGGGCCCCAGTATATATTTATATATCTATATCTATAGATATAGATATCTATATCTATATCTATATATATATAGATATAGATATATATCTATATATATATAGATATATAGATATATATCTATATATCTATATATATAGATATATATCTATATATCTATATATCTATAGATATATCTATATATATATGCATTTTATAATTGCCCCCCTACTTTTGTCCCTGTCCCCCCATGTGCCCCCCCTAAATATGAAAGCTGGAGACGCCACTGGCTGGGGGCTAGTGTCCCGGCTTGGCTCTGGCGGGTTCCGCTCAGCCTGCACCCTGTCCAAGCCAAGCCAGAACACTGGCCCTCAGCTTATTTCCGAGGCGGGCGGGCGGGCTAGCTCGTTTGGGGTCCACTCGGCTTGAGCGGGGAGGCGGGCTGTCCGTCTCGGCTCAGGCTGAGTGTTCCAGATTGGCTCAGGCAGGGTGCGGGTCCATCCACCGAGCCAAGCCAGAACACTCGCCCTCAGCATACTTCCACTCACCTAATGCGAGCAGGCGAGTGGAAATTTTGAGCGCTGCATATGGGCACTGGTGTATAAGGACTCTGATGAAGATAATGCTGGTGCAGGAATACAGAGTAGCCTAATAGGATGTTCTGTTCTGTGAGGAGGGTACACAGTCCTCTGGGATAGGGGTGCATAGTCCTCTGTGATAGGGGTGCATAGTCCTCTGTGATAGGGGTGCATAGTCCTCTGTGATAGGGGTGCATAGTCCTCTGTGATAGGGGTGCATAGTCCCCTGTAAAGACCTGTACACACCATACGAAAATAGGATGGAAAAATTCGTACGACGAGCTGTCTGGCGATTTTCGGATCGTTAGTACGGTGCTTTCGACAGCCGATTTCGCTTTTTGGTCAGACAAAACCTGGATCTGCAGACTATGAAAATTTTTGTCGGGCGCGAGCTCAACATTCGATTTTAGTTTCATTAGTACGGTTTTCATACGAAAAAAATTGTAAGAGCAAGACTACGCATGCTCAAACACGAAAGAATACATACAAAATTATTCAACACATTATGTCACTTTTGACGTTGTATTCTGTCCTACGAAAATTTTCATATTGTGAGTAACCTCTTCATTTTCGGCATGAGACTAGCATGCCACAAAAAACGGACGTTCGGTCGTCCGAAAATCTAAGCGTGTGTACGAGGCTTAAGAGGGGTGCTAGGGGTGCACAGTCCTCTGCAAGGAAATTTCATTTGCTTTGAACATTCAATTATTGAATGAATGTAATTTTCCAAATGAAAACCACATACTCTGTTAGAAAAGCATTTGTCCGAGAAACATTTTCCATCCTGCTCCCTCCAATTTTCTTGTAATTATGGTCAAAAACTAATGTCGACTTGAAGGATTCCATGAAGGATTAGAAAATGGAATGAAAATTCTTAAAGCGGAACTTCACCCAAAAGAGGAAATTACACTCTCCTCCCCCCTCCTCCTTCAGTTTTGGGAGTCTTTGACAGGTACCCGCTCCCCCCCCCACTTCCGGTGAGATTGCCGCAGCGATCTGAGCAGAAATTCTGACCACTCCTCCCCCCTGAAGCCTTCTGGGATATGTCACAAGTCCCAGAAAGCTGCAGGGACCAATCAGGGTGAGGGTCCAATTATTAAGAGTCGTCAGTTAGACCCCTTTCACACTGGGGCGCTTTGCAGGCGCTACAGCGCTAAAAATAGCGCCTGCAAAGCGCCCTGAAAGAGCAGCTCCTGTCTCTCCAATGTGAAATCCCCGAGGGTGAGAGCGGTGCGCTGGCAGGACAGTAAAAAAAGTCCTGCTAGCTGCATCTTTGGAGCGGTGTGTATACTGCTCCTCCACCGCTCCTGCCCATTGAGATCAGTGAAGGAGTACACAGTCCAGAGGGAGAGGAGTGCACAGTCCAGGGGGAGAGGAGTGCACAATCCTCAGTGAAGGGGTCACAGTGCAGGGGGAGAGGAGTGCACAATTCTCAGTGAAGGAGTACACAGTCCAGGGGGAGAGGAGTGCACAATCCTCAGTGAAGGGGTGCGCAGTCCAGGGGGAGAGGAGTGCACAATCCTCAGTGAAGGGGTCGCAGTCCAGGGGGAGAGGAGTGCACAATCCTCAGTGAAGGAGTGCACAGTCCAGGGGAGAGGAGTGCACAATTCTCAGTGAAGAAGTACACAGTCCAGGGGGAGTGGAGTGCACAATCCTCAGTGAAGGAGTGCACAGTCCAGGGGAGAGGAGTGCACAATTCTCAGTGAAGGAGTACATAGTCCAGGGGGAGAGGAGTGCACAATCCTCAGTGAAGGGGTCACAGTGCAGGGGGAGAGGAGTGCACAATCCTCAGTGAAGGGGTCACAGTGCAGGGGGAGAGGAGTGCACAATCCTCAGTGAAGGAGTACACAGTCCAGGGGGAGAGGAGTGCACAATCCTCAGTGAAGGGGTCACAGTCCAGGGGGAGAGGAGTGCACAATTCTCAGTGAAGGAGTACACAGTCCAGGGGGAGAGGAGTGCACAATCCTCAGTGAAGGGGTCACAGTGCAGGGGGAGAGGAGTGCACAATTCTCAGTGAAGGGGTGCACAGTCCAGGGGGAGAGGAGTGCACAATTCTCAGTGAAGGAGTACACAGTCCAGGGGGAGAGGAGTGCACAATCCTCAGTGAAGGGGTGCACAGTCCAGGGGAGAGGAGTGCACAATTCTCAGTGAAGAAGTACACAGTCCAGGGGGAGTGGAGTGCACAATCCTCAGTGAAGGAGTGCACAGTCCAGGGGGAGAGGAGTGCACAATTCTCAGTGAAGGGGTGCACAGTCCAGGGGGAGAGGAGTGCACAATTCTCAGTAAAGGAGTACACAGTCCAGGGGGAGAGGAGTGCACAATTCTCAGTGAAGGGGTGCACAGTCCAGTCCAGGGGGAGAGGAGTGCACAATCCTCAGTGAGGGGGTTCACAGTCCAGGGGGAGAGGGGTGCACAATCCTCAGTGAAGGGGTGCACAGTCCAGGGGGAGAGGGGTGCACAATTCTCAGTGAAGAAGTACACAGTCCAGGGGGAGAGGAGTGCACACAGTCTTTACTGGCACGGTTACACATTCCTGGCAGCAGATTCTTGTACATGAATAGCTGACAGCCTCCTCTCACCTGTACCCCTCCCACAAAGTGCAGCTTACAAATGGCTTCTGAGTGACAACCATTTCACGGTTCAGCGCACGCAATCATTCTGCCTTTATCCAGCTATTAGCAGACAATGAGCAGCTGATTGTATCTCTATCCGACCCATCGCCTCTGGGGGGGGGCTCATACCATTGACCTGATACAGTCAAAGCAGCATCCCAGCTAGATGTTTTTGGGGTGACTGGCTTCAGTCCAGACAAAAGACGTCTGTGGATTATGTGAGTGTAGCATTTTCTTAGACGGTTACAGTGCCTTGAAAAAGTATTCACACCCCTTGAAATTTTCCACATTTCGTCATATTACAACCAAAAACGTAAATGTATTCTACTGGGATTTTATGTGATAGACCAACACAAAGTGGCACATAATTGTGAAGTGGAAGGAAAATGATAAATGTTTTTCAAAGATTTTTACAAATAAATATGTGAAAAGTGTGACGTGCATTTGTATTCAGCCCCCCGGAGTCAATTCTTTGTAGAACCTCCTTTCACTGCAATTACAGCTGTAAGTCTTTTTGGGGATGTCTCTACCAGCTTTACACATCTAGAGAGGGATATTTTTGCCCATTCTTCTTTGCAAAATAACTCAAGCTCTGTCAGATTGGATGGAGAACGTCTGTGAACAGCAAATTTCAAGTCTTGCCACAGATTCTCAATTGGATTTAGGTCTGGACTTTGACTGGGCCATTCTAACACATGAATATGCTTTGCTCTAAACCATTCCATTGTAGCTCTGGCTGTATGTTTAGGTTTGTTGTCCTGCTGGAAGGTGAACCTCCGCCCCAGTCTCAAGTCTTTTGCAGACTCTTATGCCCTGTACACACGATAGGATTTTCCAACGGAAAATGTTCTATGGGAGCTTTTTGTCGGAAATTCCGACCGTGTGTAGGCTCCATCAGACATTTTCCATCGGAATTTCCGACACACAAAATTTGAGATCTGGATCTCAAATTTTCCGACAACAAAATTCGTTGTCGTAAATTCCGATCGTGTGTGCACAATTCCGACACACAAAGTTCCAAGCATGCTCGGAATCAAGCAGAAGAGCCGCACTGGCTATTGAACTTCATTTTTCTCGGCTCGTCGTATGTGTTGTACGTCACCGCATTCTGGACGTTTGGAATTTCCGACAAGATTTGTGTGAACGTATGTATGCAAGACAAGTTTGAGCCAACATCCTTCGGAAAAAAAATATGGATTTTGTTGTCAGAAAATCCTATCGTGTGTACACGGCATAACAGGTTTTCTTCTAAGATTGTCCTGTATTTGGCTCCATCCATCTTCTCATCAACTCTGACCAGCTTCCCTGTCCCTGCTGAAGAAAAGTATCCCCACAACATGATGCTGCCACCACCATGTTTTACAGTGGGGATGGTGTGTTCAGGGTGATGTGCAGTGTTAGTTTTCCGCCACACATAGCGTTTTGCTTTTAGGCCAAAAAGTTAAATTTTGGTCTCATCTGACCAGAGCACCTTCTTCCACATGTTTGCTGTGTCCTCCACATGGCTTCTCGCAAACTGCAAACGGGACTTCTTATGGATTTCTTTCACAATGTCTTTCTTCTTGTCACTCTTCCATAAAGGTCAGATTTGTGGAGAACACGACTAATAGTTGTCCTGTGGACAGATTCTCCCACCTGAGCTGTGGATCTCTGCAGCTCCTCCAGAGTTACCATGGGCCTCTTGGCTGCTTCTCTGATGAATGTTCTCCTTGCCCAGCCGGTCAGTTTAGGTGGAAGGCCATGTCTTGGTAGGTTTGCAGTTGTGCCATACTCTTTCCATTTTCGGATGATGGATTGAACAGAGCTCTGTGAGATGTTCAAAGCTTGGGATATTTTTTTATATCCTAACCCTGCTTTATACTTCTCCACAACTTTATCCCTGACCTGTCTGGTGTGTTCCTTGGCTTTTATGATGCTGTTTGTTGACTAAGGTTCTCTAACAAACCTCTGAGGGCATCACAGAACAGCTGTATTTATATTGAGATTAAATTACACACAGGTGGACTCTATTTACTAATTATGTGAGGTCTGAAGGCAATTGGTTCCACTAGATTCTAGTTAGTGGTTTCAGAGTAAAGGGGGCTGAATACAAATACACACCACACTTTTCACATATTTATTTGTAAAAAAAAATTTAAACCATTTATCATTTTCCTTCCACTTCACAATTATGTGCCACTTTGTGTTGGTCTATCACATAAAATCCCAATAAAATACATTTACATTTTGGTTATAACTTGAGAAAATGTGGAGAATTTCAAGGGGTAAGAATACTATTTCAAGGCGCTGTGTATCAGCACTATACAGAATCATAAGAAAAACAGTAAAAGTCGCATTTCCAATTTTAATTAACCCAAAGAGGCTCCTCATAGGATCACATTACAAAGAGAAAAAAAAAACATTGTTACCCCTTACTTGCCCCCTCATTCCCCTCAGACCACCAACCATCATTGGCAAAGGACATGATTCTTGTACAGTATCTCACAAAAGTGATTACACCCCTCACATTTTTGTAAATATTTTTATATGTCTTTTCATGTGACAACACTGAAGAAATGACACTTTGCTACAATGTAAAGTAGTGAGTGTACAGCTTGTATAACAGTGTAAATTTGCTGTCCCCTCAAAATAACTCAACACACAGCCATTAATGTCTAAACCGCTGGCAACAAAAGTGAGTACACCCCTAAGTGAAAATGTCCAAATTGGGCCCAAAGTGTAACAGAGATCGCGGCGGGTGCGGGCGCCCCGCCTGCAGAGCGCGCGCGTCCACAATGCCACGATTTAAAGGGGACGTACCTGTACGCCCATTTGCCCAGCCATGCCATTGTTGCCATTGTGCCAATGTACATCGTTATGCGCTGGTCGGCATGTGGTTAATCCAAAAACAAAAACTCAAATATTCCGCGCTTAGGACAATATTTAAAGAGAACTGCAGCCCCCCCAAAAAATGGAAAAACACCGAGGGGAAATCCAAAAAGACTAAAAAACTCTAGTGGGGAATGTGGCGCTGTTCAAAAAGTGAATAAAAATAAAATAGTACCCCCAAAAAAAATTTTTTGTTGCAGCATATAAGAAGCAAATAGTGAACATACAATATGTCAAGTGTAAATGCAACAAGTGTAAAACACCACGTATTATTATCAAATCAAGTGCAAATATATATATTAAACTGGAGTGTGAATATTCTTAGAAAAAATCCCTGCACTCATACCAAATACATAAATATGTGCATAATGTAAGTGCTGGTTTAAAAAATCCCAAAAGAAAACACACAAAATATACCAAAAAAAAATATATGTACTATAGACATCAATAGTGTACTAAATAATTGACGTGATGGTGCATCAAAAAATTAGAAATCCAAATAATTGTCCAAACAAAATTAAACCTTATATATGTAAAGAAGAAAAAAAGAAAAAATCTGTGAAAAGTGTCTTTGCTTCAAAAAGGATCCCGTGTGAATTGTTGTGATTGTTATATGATCTCCTCTTCTGGAACCCCCACTTGTGTCCCCACTCACCGAAAAGCCCAACCCCTGCAGGGGTAATGAGCATATGAATGTAACTCCACTGGCCGAAATCGATCGGTGTCCCCCTCTGGAATTCCGCGATCTCCTTCCTGGTTGGATTGCCGCTAGTCCCTCAGAAAGGTCCACCAAAGCGTATCCATATGTATGAAGAAGAGAGGAGCCTCATAGTGTAAATCCAAAAGTTTTTATTGTTTAGCCAGTCAGCTTACATTAAAACAAACTGAAATAAAAGGATGGTATCTGACTGAGAAGTGACACTGCTCTGCCGGCTAATGAAGAGCCTGTAGCCGAGACAGTAGCGAGGCAGCGGCATGCGTTCCACAGCCAGACTGCCAGAAACCGGAAGTGAAAGAACAACAGCTTGCAGCGACGTATGCGTACCAACGTGACCACGCGTTACGCGTTTCGTCATCAAGATGTGGTTAATCGCCTAAACGTACCTCATCAGGAGGTACGTTTAGGATCATTCTAATTGGTCGGCGCCATCACATGGGTCATATGTCAGATTTCCTGTAAAGGTGAACTTACACTTTAAAGCTCATTTGCCACATAGTCGCCCAATTAAACAATTAAACTGGCTTGTAAATTGAAGACATCCTGTAAGGACGTTATTCCACTGCATAGCTTGGTGTTATCTGCAAAGACTGATATGGTACTTTTAATCCCAGACCCAATATCATTTATAAATATATTAAAGTAAGGGTCGCAACACTGAACCTTGGGGTACACCACTGATAACCTTAGACCATTCAGAGTAAGAATTATTAACCACCACTCTCTGAATTTGGTTTTATAGACAGTTTTCTATCCATTTACAAACTGATTTTTCCAGGCCTGTAGACTTTACCTTACACATGAGCCGTGTGTGGGGAACTGTGTCAAACACTT
Source organism: Aquarana catesbeiana (assembly GCF_042186555.1). Lineage (NCBI taxonomy): Eukaryota > Metazoa > Chordata > Amphibia > Anura > Ranidae > Aquarana > Aquarana catesbeiana. The sequence continues at coordinate 260,627,113 of NC_133334.1, forward strand.
TTGCAAGATCCAAGTATACGATGTCCACAGCCACCCCTCTGTCCAAGGTTTTACTTACCTCCTCGTAATACTTACCTTCCTTCCTGTTATATCATTCTTCATTGTCCGATACTGCACAACTTCTACAGCAAAACCCCCCTGGTGGGCTCCTCTTGTTAGTGCAGGGGCACTCTGTGGCCCCATTCATAGCTCGTGTTCAGCTCGGGAGGTTGCACTCAAGGGGGTTGGGAAATTATTATGACGAGTCCCTAAAACTGAACTTTAAATTCTCCTTCTCCATTTGAACAAAATAGAAGTATTTCACCAAACTCTTCTATATGTCCCTTGAAAAATGTAATTCTCTGTTTTGTTCATCCTTTTCTCTATACAGCACTGTAGTATATGTCAGAGCTATATAAATTTATAATAATAATGTTGTGTGACTGTGTGAAGGAACATTAGAGTGTAAGCTCCTTTGGTGCAGAGGTTGATGTGACTGGCTCAGTGTTCTCTGTACAGCACTGTCAGAGCTATATAAATATAAAATAATATAATGAAAATAGTGTGTCTGGAGGATACAGTATGTTGGTATTATAGCTATAAAAAATATTATTATTATTATCATTATTATTATACAGGATTTATATAGCGCCAACAGTTTACGCAGCGCTTTACAACATGAGGGCAGACAGTACACACAATACAAATCAATACAGGAGGTAATACAAGCTCCTTTTTACGCAGATGAATGTGAATGGCTCAGTGTTTTCTGTACATCACTAAGGCATATGTCAGAGCTATATAAATTTATGATAATAGTGTGAGACTGTGGGGAGACATTAGAGTGTAAGCTCCTCTGGTGTAGAGACTGATGTGACTGTCTCAGTGTTGTGGTATATTTAACGCTATTTAAATTATATAATAATAATAGTGACTGCATGAAATGTTGGCATTAAAGGTATTTAAAAAATGAGTGGCTTTGCAGAGACGATCGGTGCAGTTGAACGATTTTGTAAAAATAACACTTTAATGTCTGGTCAATGATTCATTTTAGAAGCATATTTTACTATTTTTTCTACATGACACAATATGTAATTGTGTTTCCTTTATTAGGTTTAAGAAGCAGACACGGAGGGTCACCTCGGCAGTTCCCTCTCCCCCATCGCAGTTCCCTCCATGGATGGGTGACGATGGGAATTTTGAACTTGGATGGTTGGATGGAGAGTAGTTCTGGGTGACTGAGATATCACACATTAATTTTCACACCATAACCTCTAGTAGATAAAGTACGGCCTGCTCTTATGAACTGTTTAGTCAACCAATGAATTGCTGTCATTCCACAGGAAAATTTACACCTTTTAATAAATTGTTGGAGTGGCAAATTTGTTTCATCTTCAACACCCACAAGACTGGGAAATTCTCCCACAACATAGCTGTGTACAGCCAGAAAAACAACACACTGTACTAAAAATGAACCTCCTATTTTATATTTTCAGATATTCATAGTAAAAAAAAAAAAAATATTAATATTAATGTAATAAATTTAAAAAAAAAAAAAAAATATATATATATATATACACTATTTTACAAAAGTGAGTACACCCCTCACATTTTTGTAAATATTTTATTCTATCTTTTCATGTGACAACACTGAAGAAATGACACTTTGCTACAATGTAAAGTAGTGAGTGTACAGCTTGTATAACAGTGTAAATTTGCTGTCCCCTCAAAATAACTCAACACACAGCCATTAATGTCTAAACCACTGGCCACAAAAGTGAGTACACCCCTAAGTGAAAATGTCCAAGTTGGGCCCAAAGTGTCAATATTTTGTGTGGCCGCCATTATTTTCCAGCACTGCCTTAATCCTCTTGGGCATGGAGTTCACCAGAGCTTCACAGGTTACCACTGGAGTCCTCTTCCACTCCTCCATGATGACATCACAGAGCTGGTGGATGTTAGAGACCTTGCGCTCCTCCACCTTCCGTTTGAGGATACCCCACAGATGCTCAATAGGGTTTAGGTCTGGAGAAATGCTTGGCCAAGTTAAGTTGATGCCAAAGAGCTTGATTTTGGTCTCATCTGGCCACAACACTTTCACCCAGTTCTCCTCTGCGTCATTCAGATGTTTATTAGCAAACTTCAGATGGGCCTGTACAATGTGCTTTCTTGAGCAGGGGGACCTTGCAGGGATAATAATGAAGCTGCTTTGCTGGTGATACTGATGGAGTTATTGCAAACACATTTTTAAAGGCTTTTTTTTCTAGTGATATCAATAATAATAATATTATTATGCTTGTATTTTTTTTTTTTTTTTTTGGTGCAAGTTACCACAACACCATTATTCCGTAGTTTTTAAGATCAAAGATACATCTAGGTTGGTGTCCCTTGTCAATTTTACATTGTATTTTTTCAAATGTAACTGCCTACTCCCAAACTGTCATTTGAAGTAAAACACACAGCCAAGTATTATTCTCCACAATTTTTTTTATTGTGCATTAAAAAAAGAAAACAAATAGAATTAGACATGATATCTGCCAATATAACTTAACCAAAAAGTGCATTCTATGCATCCAAAAATATAGAAAATATACCAAATCAAATCATTATTAAACCAAAAAATAAAATAAAAGCCTCATGCATATGTCCTGCTTCTTAATATAGGGGGGAAAACAACGCCAAGAGTTGGTGAAAGCAGGGGTCCGTCATCCGGAGATAATTCCGAAAATCATCTGGATTATTCTCCTGGAGCTCCCGCAGCAAAGGCATATGACATAATTGGCCACGATTAATAAAGCAACCAATTTTTTTTTCAAGAACTCCTCCTCCTCCTGTTCTTGGACTGGACTTGGGTCAAAGCAATAACTCCAAGGCCAATAATAAATAACACGTTATCTCCTCCGATTCCGCAACATGTCTGGTTGACGAACGGCCTCTCAGAAACAAACTGAAAAGTGCAAAATGAAAAGTGCAAAATGAAAAGCGCGAATCAACACTCACCAAACTTCTACTAACATGAAATTAGCAGAAGGAGCACAAAGGGTGGCGCCTGACAATTGTACTTCCTCTTTTTCAGCTCGTAGTACGTCTGTATGTCACTACGTTCGTGTTTGTTGGCCGACAATTGTGTACTGTTTGTATGCAAGACAAAATCCAGGCACACACCTTCGAACAAAAGTCCAAGGTTTTGTCTGCGGAAAATCGATCGTATGTACGAGGCTTAAGGCCTGATTGACACCTGTGCATTGTTAGTGCTTTTTGCATTTTGCAGATTTGCACTGCAGTCCATTTACCATGGTTTCCTATGGAACACGTTGTGTAGTGGAAATCTACAAAATGCAAAAAGCACTAAAAATGCATAGGTGTGAATCAGGCCTTAAGAGGGAATCTGTAAACTTTTTTAAAGTGTCGCCTACGAGGATTTTTAGGTACCATAGTTTGTTGTCATTCCATGACTGCGTGCAGTTTTAAAGCGTGACATGTTAGGTATCTATTTACTCGGCGTAACATCATTTTTCATATTTTACAAATTAAAAAGGGATATACTGTATGTTGTGTTTTTTTTTTAATTCATTAAAGTGTATTTTTTCCCCAAAAATTGCATTTGAAAAAATGCTGCGCAAATACTGTGTGACATAAAAAATTGCAACAATAGCCATTTCATTCCCTAGGGTCTCTACTATAAACAAATAAGTAATTTTCTAGCAAAAAAATACTGATTAATACTTGTAAACAAAAAGTGCCAGAAAAGGCCTCGTCTTCAAAATGTTTGCTTTTGGGTTTATTACTGCTCCCCCCCCCCCCCCCCCCCCACGAAAAATTCAAATACTTTAGCTGCTGACTTTTAATATATGGACACTTACCTGTCCAAAAAAAAAAAAACAGGTTCCTGTTCCCCCCTCCCCCTTGAAAGGTGCCAAATGTGACACCGGAGGGGGAGAGGAGACGAATAAGCGGAAGTTCCACTTTTGGGTGGAGCTCCGCTTTAAGGCGCATGTCCAGTCACACTGTTTACTCTCTAGCCACCTGCTGGCCCAGCCTTTTTCTGACATTTGTTGCTTACAAGTTAAAATCAGTATTTTTTGCTAGAAAATTACTTAGAACCACTAAACATTATATATATTTTTTTTAGCAGAGACCCCAGAGAATAAAATGGTGGTCGTTACAATATTTTATGTCACACAGTATTTGCACAGCGGTCTTTCAAATGAGACTTTTTGGGAAAAAATACACTTTAATGAATAAAAAAAAAAAAAACACACTTGATACCCCAATTTTTTTGTATAATGTGAAAGATGATGTTACGGCAAGTAAACAGATACCTAACATGTCATGCTTTAAAATTACGCATGGAATGGCGACAAACTACGGTACTTAAAAATCTCCAAAGGCAACGCTTTAAACATTTTTACAGGTTACCTGTTTGGAGTTACAGAGGATAATTATTACTCTCACTGTAATGATGGCAACGATACTTCACATGTGTGGTTTTTGAACACCGTTTACATATGCAGGCGCAACTTACATATGCGTTCACTTTCTGTGTGTGATCACGGAGGAATGGGGCACTTAAAAGGTTTTTTTTTTCTTATTTGTTTTACTTTTTTATTTTTACACTGTCCCTTTATTTTTATTTTTATTTGATCACCTTTATTCCTATTACAAGAAATGCAAACACCCATTATAATAAAAATAAGCATGACAGGTCCTCCTTATTGAAAAAGACCCCAGATTTCTCATTTACCCTTAAAAGCAATAAAAAAAATTAAAAAAAAGGTTGACACTGATTTAATAAAAAAAAAAAAAAAGGCTTTAAGCCTGAGAACCGGAAGTGACGTCAGAGGTCGCTCCAGTCCTCCAAGGGCAGAGAGCCGAGTGGGGGGCTATCTTTCCCTCACTGTACTTCCTGCCTAGCCGTCAGCCGCATCGGATCGGTTCCGGTCTTGCCGATGGCTCCAGTAAGCTCAGAAACGACCAGGAAGCGACGGGAGGGGGGCACCTCTCCTGCCGCCTAGAAAAAAGATTTTTTGCGGCGAATCTGCCACTGGAATCACTTTTATCGGAAAGCCGGCTGCCTAAGGGAAAAGCCGATACTGGGGTTATGGCATCTAGCTGCAGCCATAAACCCAGTATTTAATGTCAAATCCACGATGTACATTTCCAGTTGGGCGGTCAGCATGTGGCTAGTTTTGGATGGAGTAAGGTAGGATGAAAACTTCTGATGCAATTTACTGCTATCTGGGGCTCCGTTAGAGGGATTACTGCTCACTTCCTGTCCTGGTGACAACAGTTTTGCCAGACAGGAAGTAAGGAAATATCTGCAACAAGGACCCAGACCGAAATAAAAAATTCAGAGCTTCAGCCTTTCTCCACCGTACTGGAAATGAAGCATTTTTATTTTTGCTTGTGTTGGGATGAGGACATACACTTTATTTGTTGTGTTTTTTTTATAATCTGCGTCTTCAAATTTTAAATTCCATTGAACCCCCCCCCTCCCCCAAGAAGCGCCATCTTGACAGCCTCTCCGGCAACCATTGTTCTGGGCTCGTCAAACGTTGGTCGTGAAAAGCTCAGCTCAATTCACTTTTTTTCTCTCTCCCTGAAACAGTTTCGCTGACCCGCGTGGAGGCGGAGGTCACCCGTAACTTTGGCGACACGGCCAAATTACTTCAAGCTGACCTTAGTGCGCCATCGCGGGCAGCGCCAGGGCAGCCGGGTATAATGTTTCTTTAATGGATAGTGAAACGGGCGATGAATTCCGTGGCTTCCAGTCCTGTTGTTTTGTTAATGCCCTATTAACTTCGTGTAATTGCCGTGTGATGGGACGTCTGATAAGGAGGGGTGGGAGTGTGTTAGATCACGTCCCAAATACCTCCGAGTCACCCATCAAGGAGGGAGGTGCCCACAGCGAGGGGATCGGCCTTCAGTCACCATGCAGAGCGTTCCACCTGAAGGAAATACATTTTCACAATGTAACATTGTAGCATCGGCAATACACACCAAAGACACATTGGGGTCTTCTAAAGTAGAACTAAAGGCAACTTTTTTTTTAATTATTTTGGATGGAGTAAGGGAGAGTTATAACCACCTGTGTCCCATCAGGGAGATTTTACTTCACTTCCTCCATAGCCACAACAGGAAGTGAGAGGAAATCCCTCCAAAGTGAGGGAATCTCTGGTTGCCACCAGAATTAGTCTCCCCATTAGAAGATTTCCCCTCTATTTCTGTTCTGGTGACAACCTAAAATGTGGGATTTTCTTTCATTTTCGGTGATAACCGTCACCCAGACAAATAGAGAAGGGAAATCTCCCTAATAGGGGCACAGGCAGCAATAAAAATCCGACAAGGGTTCTAATCCCTCCCCATTCTATCCAAAACTAAATCTAAAAATGCCATTAGTTATACCATATTCTTAGATTGTATGAAGAATATCATGTTTGTCTTCTGTGTCCCCACTGCTCAGCCCAATGCTGGTGAATGCTCGTTACATACACTAAAACAAAAGTACTACATAATCTTCAATCACAATGAGAATTTAAAGCCCAACTGAACTTTATCGAATTCATTTTATTTCCATGGAACTAACTTTAAATAGATAGTTTTTTTTAGAGGACCTTTCATGAACAACGGATTCTTATGCCGCGTACACACGGTCGGATTTTCCGACGGGAAATGTTGGATGTGAGCTTGTTGTCGGAAAGTCCGACCGTGTGTATGCTCCATCGAACATTTGCTGTCTGACTTTCCGCCAACAAATGTTTGATAGCAGGTTCTCAAATTTTCCACCGGCAAAACTTTGTTGTCGGAATTTCCGATCGTGTGTACACAAGTCCGCGCACAAAAGTTCATGCATGCTCGGAATCAAGCAGAAGGAGCCGCACTTGAACTTCCTTCTTCTCGGCTCGTCGTACGTCTTGTACGTCACCGCGTTCCCACGTTCGTAATTGCTGGCCAACATTTGTGTGACTGTGTGTATGCAAGGACAAGTTGGAGCCAACATCCTTCAAACAAAATTCAGCGGTTTTGTTGGCGGAAAGTCCGATCGTGTGTACGGGACATTAGATTAGAAACACACTCACATGTCAAGACAGAAAAAAATAGACACATACGTCTTGTACACCCAATGTACATAAACCCAACTATGATTATCTATAGAACTGAGAGAGTGCAGGATCTATCTGTCATTACAGAAGTCATCAATATGCCTGACTTATAACATTATCACTAATTTCACAACCAATCCATCTATCAATTATCTATGTATCTATTATCTTCCTTCCTTCCTCTCTCTGTTTCTTTTTTTCTCTCTCTTTTTTTCTCTTGTATTTTCTTTCTTTCTCATTCTTTCTTTCTTGTTTTCTTTCTTTCTTTTTCTGTCTCTCTCCTTTTTTTCTCTGTATCTTATTCTTCCTTTTCTGCCTCTCTTTCTTTCTTTCTTTCTTTCTTTCTTTCTTTCTTTTTCTTTCTTTCTTTCTTTCTTTCTTTCTTTCTTTCTTTCTTTCTTTCTTTCTTTCTTTCTTTCTTTCTTTCTTTCTTTCTCTCTCATTCCTGTTTTTCCCTCTCTCTTTATTTCTTGCTCTCTTTTTCTCTCTCTTGTACTTTCTTTCTCCCCCCCCTTTCTTTCTCTCTTTCTCTCGCTATTTATTTTTCTTTTTCTCTCTCTCTTTTTCTCTCTTGATTGTTTTTTCTTTCTCTTTCTATCTCACTAACTTCTTTCTTTCATGCTCGCTCTCGTTCTATCTGTCCTTCTTTTTTTTTCTTTAATTTTTTTCTTTCTCTCTCCTTCTTTTTCTCTTTCTTTCTTTCTAGATCTCTTTTTATTTATTTTTCTCTCACTTGTACTTTTTTCTTTATTTTCCCTTTCTTTCTTTCGCTTTTTCTTCTGTCTCTCTCTCTCTATCCTTTTTCTTTCTTTCTTTCTTTCTCTTTCTTTCTTTCTTTCTTTCTTTCTTTCTTTCTTTCTTTCTTTCTTTCTTCTTTCTTTCTTTCTTTCTTTCTTTCTTTCTTTCTTTCTCTTTCTTTTTTTCTTTCTTTCTTTCTTGCTAACCCTTTCCTTTTTTCTCCCCTCGTTCTTTATTTCTTATGCTTCCTTTCTTTCTTGCTCTCTCTCTTGTTCTTTCTTTCTCTTCCCTCCTTTCTTTCTTTATATTTATATTTTCTAAACATTGCATATTACCAGATATATTTTTATCTCAGTAACTAAGGAGATCATTCTAAGTATACAGTATGGTCTATCTATCTATCTATCTATCTATCTATCTATCTATCTATCTATCTATCTATCTATCTATCTATCTATCTATCTATCTATCTATCTATCTATCTATCTATCTATCTATCCTCTTCAGACATGTTACGTATATATTATATTTTGGGACACAGACTTATATTGTCTTTTTCTCTCTTTCAGTAAGGAAGAATCCCCCCCTTATCACAGCAGTGTACTCAGTCTGGGTAACTAAGCAGTTAATCTTATATTGTATCTCACTGTCCTATATCCCCCCTCCTTCGCCATCGCTGAGTTGCCAAATTTGCAGAAACAGAAGTAGAATGACACTGAACACTGCTCTCTGCTGTTACCGCAGGGTAATTATCTAAAACAAACTTCAGACTGGGACAAAGTTTATGGAATCCTCCTGTCTGTTCCTAAACGGCAATGCCAGCGTGAGTACTGGGAGATTTTTTATTGCCAAGGAATTTCTGCAGTATTTCCTGCACTCTTGTGATTCCCCCCAACCCCAATATGCCATGTGCCTGCATAATATATAGGAGGGTGGCAACACTCTTCAGAGTCTGCAGTTCCTCTGTGCCGCTGCTTCGCCTCCTGCCTGTTTACTGAACAGCAAGTCACTAGCAACGTCCACCCCGAATTTCCCCCTTTATTATAAGCTCACAAAACAACCTCCCCCTCTCTTACCCGTCCCTCACAGGGCAAACATTGTCACTGAAAACCTGAATTCAGCTTTTAGCTGGTGTGCAACAACTCATTATAGACCAATCATATGTTCTAAATTGTACAAGCCCTATAAAGAAATATATTTGCAAACGTAAACTTTTTTTTTTTTACTATTCTACTTTCCATACTACTTTAGCGGGGTGTTTTAAGCTTATACATTATACAATTTTCCTGTTTAATTTCCTTTAGATTTACCTTCAACTATTTAATGCACGGGCCTGCTTGACTGCATATGAATGGAAAGTGTTTAGTTTTGACTTCATATTATATGGTTTTGGTAAATCTAAAGGAAAATTGTACAAGAAAATTGTATAATGTATGGCCAGCTTTAGCGATCTAGAAAGATCTGGGAAGTTTAATGACATCCAGCAATTGAGGAACCATCAGTCCAGCAAGCCTTGTCGGGCCTTGACTTGAGCTCTCTGAAGCTGTAATGATGATCATCAGTGAGATCCAGATCATCTAGTTTAAGTAACAGCACCTGTCCTGCCCCCCTGGGGTGGAGCTCATAATACTGACACTGCCCAAACAGTGCCGCCCAAAGCTGGAAAACATGGCAGATCAAAGGCTGCAGAGAACACGGACATTATTTGTAGGAAGTGCAGGCAGTGACCGGGATCTTGGGAAAAAAATGTGTTATTTTATGATTTTTTTTTTTTTTTTTTTTACTGTTGCAGAAATAGAGACCAGGCCAAGAGAAGGCTTTGTAATAAGGCCAACAGAATATTCAGTGTTTATATTGTGCTTCATCTGAACATAGCGGTAATATACAGGTGGGGGGGGTGGACATAGAGAGAAAAAAAGAAAAAAGAGAAGAAGAGAAAAAGAGAGGGAGAGAGAGAGAGAAAGAGAAAAAGAAAAAGAGAGAGAGAAAAAAAGAGAGGGAGAGAGCGAGTGAGAAAAAGAGAGGGAGAGAGAGAGGGAGAGAGAGGGGGGAGAAAAAGAGAGAGAGAGAGAGACAGAGAAAGAGAGAGAAAGAGAAAAAGAGAGAGAGGAAGAAAGAGAGAGAAAAAGAGAGGGAGAGAGAGAGAGAGGGAGGGAGAGAGTGAGTGAGAAAAAGAGAGGGAGAGAGAGAGGGAGAAAGAGAGAGAGAAAGAGAGGGGGGGGGGAGAAAGAGAGAGAGAGAGTAAGAAAAAGAGAGAGAGACAGAGAAAGAGAAAAAGAGACAGAGGAAGAGAGAGAGAGTGAGTGAGAAAAGAGAGGGAGAGAGAGAGGGAGAAAGAGAGAAAGTATGTGTGTGAGGGAAAGAGAGAGAGAAAGAAAGAAAGAATGGATGAATTAAAGAGAGAAGGAATGAAAGAAAGAGAGAGAAAATGTGTGTGAGGGAAAGAGAGAGAGAAAGAAAGAGAAGAAAGAAAGAAAGAAAGAAAGAAGAAAGAAAGAAAGAAAGAAAGAAAGAAAGAAAGAAAGAAAGAAAGAAAGAAAGAAAAGAAAGAAAAGAAAGAAAGAACAGAAGAAGAAAGAAAGAAAGAAAGAAAGAAAGAAAAACAGAGCGAAAGAATGAGAGAGAGAAAGAATGAAAGAGAGAGAAAGAATAAAAGAGAGAAACAATGAGAGAGAGAGGGGGAGAGAGAGAGAGAAAGAGAGGGAGTGAGAAAAGAGAGGAGAGAGAGAGGGGGGGAGAGAAAGAGAAAAAGAGAGAGAGAGGGAGAAAAAGAGAGAGAAAGATAAAAAGAAAGAGAGGAAGAAAGAGAGAGATAAAAAGAGAGGGGGAGAGAGAGAGAGAGAAAGAGAGGGAGTGAGAAAAAGAGAGGTAGAGAGAGAGAGAGAGAGAGAGAGAGAGAGAGGGAGAGAGAGGGGGTAGAGAGAGAGGGAGAGGGAGAGAGAGAGGGAGGGGGGAGAGTGAGTGAGAAAAAGAAAGGGAGAGAGAGAGGGAGAAAGAGAGAGAGAAAGAGAGAGCGGGGGGAGAGAGAGAGAGACAGAGAGAGACAGAGAGAGACAGAGAAAGAGAGAGAAAGAGAAAAAGAGAGAGAGGAAGAAAGAGAGAGAGAGAGAGAGAGAGAGAGAGAGAGGGAGGGAGAGAGAGAGAAAGAGAAAAAGAGAGAGAGAAAGAGAGAGAGAGAGAGAAAGAGAACTTAAAGAGAAATTGAAAGAAAAAATAAAGAACGTTATACCTTAACCTGACAACATTTTCGGACTTACCTCCTATTTTCTTTATATTATAATTTACCCCTAATTATGCCCTAGGAGTTATTCTTTACACCGCTCTCCCACCCCAAATCACACCCATAATAACTCATCAATTTATTTGGCAATGCTAAAATGTATTTGGTCCTGCCAGTAAAGCGTATTCACATTTAAATGATAAAATGGATGGTGTAAGGGGATAATGAGAGAGGAGAAAAAGAGAGAGGTTGGGAAGGAGGGAAGAAAGCTGATAGATAGAGAAGGGAGGAGAATAGAGAGAGAGACAGAGAGCAGAGGGAAAGAGAGAGAGAGAAAAATAACAAGTGTTAAAAAAAAAGAGAAAAAGTAGGAGCAGAGAAGGAGAGGAGCGAGGCTAAAAGACTGTAGAGAAGAGGGAAACGGGGGAGCATGGACAGAGAGGGAGGGAAAGGGAGAGGAGAAAAGAGAGAATGGGTGGGGAGCAGAGAGAAAACGGGTTGGGAGAAGAGAAAGAATGAGTAGGGAGAAGAGAGAACGGGTAATGAGTGGAAAGAGAACGGGGGGGAGAAGAGAGAGCGGGTGGGGTGTCGAGAAAGAACAGGTGGGGGAGGAGAGACAGAGAACGGGTGGGGATTAGAGAGAGAACGGATGGTGGAGAAGAGAGAGTGAATGCTTGGGGAGGAGAGAGAGAATGGATGGAGAGAAGATAGAGGGGGGTGAGGAGGAGAGAGAGAATGGGTGGGGAGCAGAGAGAGATAATAGGTGGGGAGAAGAGAGAGAATGGGTGGGGAGAAGAGAGAGAACGGTTGGGGAGAAGAGAGAGAGAACAAGTGGGGAGGAGAGAGAGTGAATGGGTGGGGAGGAGAGAGAGAAGGAGTGGGCAGAAGAGAGAGTGAGGTTAAGGGGTGGGGTGGAGAGAGAGAATGGATGGATAGAAGAGAGTGAACGGGTGGGGAGATGAGAGAGAACAGGTGGGGAGAAAAGAGAGTGAATGGGTGGGGAGGAGAAAGAGAGTGGATGGAGAGAAGAGAGAGAAAGGGTGAGGAGAAGAGAGAGAATAGGTGGGGAGCAGAGAGAGAAAAAAGTTGGGGAGAAGAGATAATGGGTGGGGAGAAGAGAGAACAGGTGGGAAGGAGAGGGAAAATGGGTGGGGATTAGAGAGAGAATGGGTATGGAATAGAGATAGAATAGATGGGTAGGAGAGAGAGAGAATGGGTGGAGAGGAGAGAGAGAGAACAGGTGGGAAGGAGAGAGAGAGAGCGGGTGGGAAGGAGAGAGAGAGAACGGGTGGGGTGAAAGAGAATGGACTTGGAGGAGAGAGAGAACAGGTGTGGAGGAGAAGGAGAACAGGTGGGGAATAGAGAGAGGGAATGTGTGGGGAGAAGAGAGAGAATGGGTGTGGAGAAGAGAGAATGAATAGGGTGGGAGGAGAGAAAGAATAGATGGAGAGAAGAGAGAGAACAAGTGGGGAGAAGAGAGAGAATGGGTGTGGAGGAGAGAGAATGGGTGGGGAGGAGAGAGCGTGAATGGGTGGGGAAAAGAGGGAGAACAGGTGGACAGAAGAGAGTGAAGAGAGAGAACAGGTGGGGAGGAGAGAGAGAGAATAGGTAGGAAGGAGAGAGAGAATGGGTGGGAAGGAGAGAGGGGGGGGGAACGAGTGGGAAGAAGAGAGGGAATGGGAGGGGGGAAAGAGAGAGAGAACGGGTGGGGAGGAGAGGGAGAATGGTTGGGGAGAAGAGAGAGAGAACGGGTGGGGGGAGAGAGAGAGAACGGGTGGGGAGAGAGAACGGGTGGGGATGAGAGAGAGAGAACGGGTGGGGAGAAGAGAGAGAGAACGGGTGGGGGGAGAGAGAGAGAACGGGTGGGGGAGACAGAGAACGGGTGGGGGGAGAGAGAGAGCGGGTGGGGGGAGAGAGAACAGGTGAGGGGAGAGAGAATGGGCTGGGGAGAGAGAGAACGGGTGGGGAGGAGAGAGAGAACGGGTGGGGAGGAGAGAGAGAATGGGTGGGGAGGAGAGAGAGAATGGGTGGGGAGGAGAGAGAGAACGGGTGGGGAGGAGAGAGAGAACGGGTAGGAGGAGAGAGAGAACGGGTGGGGAGGAGAGAGAGAATGGGTGGGGAGGAGAGAGAGAACGGGTGGGGAGGAGAGAGAGAACGGGTAGGAGGAGAGAGAGAACGGGTGGGGGGAGAGAGAGAACGGGTGGGGGAGAGAGAGAACAGGTGGGGAGGAGAGACAGAACAGGTGGGGAGGAGAGAGAGAATGGGTGCGGGGAGAGAGAGGACGGGTGGGGAGGAGAGAGAGAACGGGTGCGGGGAGAGAGAGGACGGGTGGGGAGGAGAGAGAGAACAGGTGGGGGGAGAGAGAGAACAGGTGGAGAGGAGAGAGAGAACGGGTGGGGGGAGAGAGAGAACGGGTGGGGGGAGAGAGAGAACGGGTGGGGGGAGAGAGAGAACAGGTGGAGAGCAGAGAGAACGGGGGGAGGAGAGAGAGAACGGGTGGAGGGAGAGAGAGAACAGGTGGGGAGGAGAGAGAGAACGGGTGCGGGGAGAGAGAGGACGGGTGGGGAGGAGAGAGAGAACGGGTGGGGGGAGAGAGAGAACAGGTGGAGAGGAGAGAGAGGACGGGTGGGGAGGAGAGAGAGAACGGGTGGGGGAGAGAGAGTAAGGGTGGGGGGAGAGAGAGAATGGGTGGAGAGCAGAGAGAACGGGTGGGGGGGGAGAGAGAGAACGGGTGGAGGGAGAGAGAGAACAGGTGGGGAGGAGAGAGAGAATGGGTGGGGGTGAGAGAGAACGGGTGGGGGTGAGAGAGAACGGGTGGGGGTGAGAGAGAACGGGTGCTGGGAGAGAGAGGACGGGTGGGGAGGAGAGAGAGAACAGGTGGGGAGGAGAGAGAGAACGGGTGGGGGGAGAGAGAGAACGGGTGGGGGGAGAGAGAGAACAGGTGGAGAGCAGAGAGAACGGGTGGGGGGAGGAGAGAGAGAACGGGTGGGGGGAGAGAGAGAACGGGTGGGGGGAGAGAGAGAACGGGTGGAGGGAGAGAGAGAACAGGTGGGGAGAAGAGAGAGAACGGGTGCGGGGAGAGAGAGGACGGGTGGGGAGGAGAGAGAAGAACGGGTGGGGGGAGAGAGAGAACAGGTGGAGAGGAGAGAGAGGACGAGTGGGGAGGAGAGAGAGAACGGGTGGGGGAGAGAGAGAACAGGTGGAGAGCAGAGAGAACGGGTCGGGGGAGGAGAGAGAGAACGGGTGGGGGTGAGAGAGAACAGGTGGAGAGCAGAGAGAACGGGTGGGGAGGAGAGAGAGAGAACGGGTGGGGGGAGAGAGAGAACGGGTGGGGGGGAGAGAGAGAAGGGGAACAAAAATGGAGAAAACAAAAAAGATGAGGTGTGTGTAGAAGAGCGAGGGAGATATAGGAGAGAATAGAGGAGTTGAGAGGAAGGGAGATGGAGAAGAGGTTGGGGCAGAGAGAGGAGAGATAGGAGGTCAGTGAATGTAGGGAGAGGGGTTGAGCGAGGATTGGACCATGTGGGTAAGGTTATAACAGTGGAGGGTTCAGTGAGGGTTATGGCCCCCCATAGTATTTGGGAGACCTCGAAGGACAGCATTGATCTCTGCTCTGGGAGTTCTGCACTAAAACCCACAAGAAATGCAATGTAGCAATATGTGTTTGGAGCCAGACACACACACACACACACACACGTGTCTACTGTATATATTGGGCCCCCTTGTATGTCTGGGCCCTGCAGCAGTCACACAATCTGGTTACCCATAGTAGATCCTGCCACGTGGACAGACGAAGTCCGTGTCCTTATGTAACACTCAGTGCAGTGCTGTGTAGGTAAATAGCAGCCTTTTTTTCAGTTTTTTTTTTTTTCACAATAGTTTCTAGCCAGCTAACCAGACTGGGCCCCATTGTCGCACCTTTCGGGTCCCTCGTCATCTCGGGCCAATTTATTTACAAAACAAGCCATGATTTGTCTTCCGTCCTGTGTGAGGAACGGCGTCCCCGCCAGTGCTGTATTTTCCTTCCACTCGCTATCTGTAATGCTGGTGGGCCCGCTCACGCCCTTAGTTAATGGGAGGTGTTGAAAGGCCGGGCCCTCGGGCCCTTCACATAGTCACACTTGTGATAGCTGCGCGCTGCAAATTCCTGGGCTCGGCTCCACCATCGCCCACGTCTTATTGTCCTCCGCTTCCCACTGATCACACACCAGATTGGAGCGATACACAGGAAGTGCCGCTGCCATAATTAGAGCCGTGGAAATCCTGATAGTATGAGAAAATCCCTTTCTCCGCCAGTGATGTCATCATCAGACCTTCACTGCTCCCTATAGAAACTACAAGTCCCAGCTGAACCTGGCCGGTGGTGCAGTCTGGATCTTTTGTGTTTTAAGCTGACCACTCACGTTACAAACTGATTGTACAATCTTTTTTAGGATTTACCAAAACTATGCAGCTCAAAATGATCCATGAAGGTCCCTGCTCCAGCACTTCCTGTTATAGGGTGACAACACTCTGTTCCTGTCTCCCAATTGTTCTCCTTCGTTGTCACCCTGTCACATGGGCTTCCGAAGGGTAGCCGTTACAACACACAGAAGAATGACGAAAAAGAAGCTGAAAAGAAGTACCGTATTTTATTGCACGATGCAAGCTAAATGTCGTAGGATTATTAATATTAACAACAGTAACGACCACAAAAATATTAACAACAACAACAAAAACAACAATAATAAAAACCACTTGACCTCCAGGAGATTTACCCCCTTTCATGGCCCAGGCCATTTTTTACGATACGATACGGCGCTGTGTTACTTTAACTGACAATTGCGCAGTCGTTCAACGCTGTACCCAAATTAAATCCTTTTTTTTCCACAAATTGAGATTTCTTTTGGTGGTATTTGATCACCACTGGGGGTTTTTATTTTTAGCGCTATAAACAAAAAAATACAGAAAATTTTGAAAAAAAAAACAAACATTTCTTTTAATTTTTTTTTTTTTAATACAATCTTTATTTTATACATTTTTCAATTTTTACACAAGTACACATAATGTAATAATTAAATATATAATTTTACATACAACGCATATATTTATCCAATTATGTCTCAAAAACTTCTATCAATAATTATACTAAACCACATTAATAAACCATTCAACCACATACTTCATTCTCACACATAGGGAAAAAAAAGAAAAAAAGGAGGAAAAAGAGAAAAAAAAAAAATTGAATTCCTTAATAAATTTAGGCCAATATGTATTCAGCTACATATTTTTGGTAAAACAAATCCCAAATCTCAATACGCGTATATTGATTGGTTTGCACAAAAGTTATAGCGTCTACAAACTATGGGATATATACCGGAAT
The DNA here is from genome assembly GCF_042186555.1 of Aquarana catesbeiana. Lineage (NCBI taxonomy): Eukaryota > Metazoa > Chordata > Amphibia > Anura > Ranidae > Aquarana > Aquarana catesbeiana. The sequence continues at coordinate 260,643,515 of NC_133334.1, forward strand.
TTTTATATATTTATTTTACACTAGTAATGGCGGCGATCAGCGACTTATAGCGGGACTGTGATATTGCGGTAGACAGTCTGACACTAGCTGACACTTTGTGGGAACCAGTGACACTAAAAAAGTGATTACTGCAAAAAAAATATGCACTGTCACTGTACTAATGACACTGGCTGGGAGGGTTAAACATCAGGGGAGTTAAATGCAAGCCTAGCCAAGTGTTTGTGTATACTATGTCTGTGCTGTTTCTACTAAGGAATCTGATGGTTTTTATTCCATGCATTGCAGGGAAAGTAAATCCATCAGATCCCTGCTGACAGAACAGAGCTCTGCATTGTTTACACAGGAAGAGGTCTGTTCTGTGTATCTCCTCCCCGATGGATGTCTTCCGGCACCCGCTGATCAGCTTGTACTGTGTCTAATCTCACCCCCTCCTAGGTAGGTGATCCAGCGCAGGAGAGCCGCTTTGCCACCGTACATCTCGGCAAGCTGGTATATATAATATTGCATAGTTTTAGTAAATATAAAAGAATTTACACAATCAGATTGTAAAATGTTATAGTAAATGGCCCGCTTAAAGAAGAACTATAGGCACAACTTTTTTTTTTTCACTTTGAATAGAGTAGTGGAGGGTTATACCCCCTGTCAGATTTTTTTTCGCCATCTGTGTCCCATTGGGGAGATTTCCCTTCACTTCCTGTCTCATAGCCAAACAGGAAGTGCGAGGAAATCCCAGCAGATATACCAGAACTAGTATCCCCATTGGAAGATTTCCCCTCTATTACTTTTCCGGGGACAACCCAAAATTTGGGATTTTCTTTTACTTTCACTTTCAATGATAATGGTAAACAGGATAGAGAGGATGAATCTCCATAACGAAGGGCATAGACAGGAATAAGGTGTTTTAATCTCTCGCCGTTCTATCCAACACTAAAAAATACATTTTGCCTTGAGGCTCGATTCACACCTATGCATGTTGCTTTTGGGCGTTTTTGGAGGTTTTTTTTTCATGCTTGCCACGTTTTTGAGCAGCGTTTTTGCCGCGATTTGCGTTTTGCGTTTTTTTTTTTTTTTTTTTTTTTTTTTACAGTTTTTTTTTTACAGTCTAAAAAAAAAATAAAAAAAAAAATAAAAAAAAAAAAAAAAAAACGGCAAAAACGCATCAAAAACGCATCAAAAACGGTGCACTTGCGTTTTTGATGCTTGTCCATTGAATTCTATTACATGCAAAACGCTGCATTTTGCATGAAAAAAAGTCCCTGACCCTTTCCAAAAATGCAGAGAAACAAAAAGGCATTGATGTGAACATGTTCCATAGGAACCCATGTTAAAAAATTCCCGTGCATTTCTGCAAAATGCAAAATGCATCAAAAAACGCGCTAGTGTGAATGGAGCCTTAGTTATACTTTAAGGCACCTATGCAATTTTTGGTGCGTTTTCTGTTTTGCAGAAACACACTACAGTCCATTTAACATGGTTTCCTATGGGTCATGTTCACATCTGTGCTTTTTATGTAAAGAGCCAGGGACTTTTTCTGGTATTTGGTTCCATAGACTCTAATGGATCAAAAACGTGTATGGAAAAATGCACCTGGAATATGCAAACTGCATAGGTGTGAATCAGGCCTAAGGCTCGATTCACATCTATGCATGTTGCTTTTGAGCGTTTCTGCAGTGCTTTTTGCGGTGCTTGCCACTTTTTTGAGCAAGCGTTTTTAGGGGCAATGGCTGGTGTTGGCACTTTAATCATCACGGCACCATGGTTGATATGGTGTCAGGGTGATTGAAGGGCATTATTTCTATTATTACAATGTAATATATAATAAAATAGCTCAACTCACCATAATGCAGAATCAGTGGGAGCCCCGAGCGTGTCACTTGCCATGTCGCCTGCCACCAGATGAAGCTTGTTACTTGCCACTGTCACCTGCCACCTAATGTGGATTGTCACTCGCCACCGTCACCTGCCACCTGATGTGAAAGTCACTTAAATCCCCTTTCTTCCCCATTCTGGCGCTCGGTTTAAACTTCAGCAAGTCGTCTTCACCACATCTAGATGCCTTAATGCACTGAGTTGCTGCCATGTGATTGGCTGATTATCAATTTGTGTTACCAAGCAATTGAACAGGTGTACCTAATAAAGTGGCCAGTGAGAGTATATTAATATACCGTATTTATCGGCGTATAACACGCACTTTTTTCCCCTTAAAATCAGGGGAAAATCGCGGGTGCGTGTTATACGCCGATCCCCTGCGATCCCCCGCTGACTGAGCGGAGCGATCGTCGACCGCGATTTGAAAATGGCGCCGCAGGCGCCGAAATACACAGAGCCGGGCCTCGGCTTTTCTCGGCCACTTTCGGCTTCACTCGAGCGCCGCCCAAACCTAGCCGAGTGTACTCGGCTAGGTTCGGCTAGCTCCGCTCACAGTCACGCCGATCCCAGGCGGGACTACGAGTGGAGCCGAAAGTGGCCGAAAGTGAACGAGAGCCGCCAAGAAGAGCCGTAGACCGCCTCTGTGTATTTCGGCGCCATTTTCAAACTGCAGTGACACTGACATGTCACTGCAGTTTAACTGCAGCCTGGGCAAGGCTGCAAAAGGACACAGAAAAGCTTCAGATCGGCACTGGCAAAGCTGCAAGGCTGCAAATGGACACTGATAAGGCTGCAAATGACACCAAGGCTGCTGACTGCAAGGCTGCAAATGACACTGGACAAGCATGCAGATGGACGCTGTGCAAGGCTGCATTGATGGGCATTTAAATGTAAGTTTTTTTCCTTAAAACATTTTTTTCCTTATAATTCCCTCCTAAACTTGGGGTGCGTGTTATACTCCGGCGCGTGTTATACGCCGATAAATACGGTATATAAATATAAACACACACACATGAAAATACTTTAATAGCTATCATAATAATCCAGTGACATTATTGGCTGTTAGACACAAAAGGCTTAATTCACAAAGCTAACACACCAGGATGAGGAAACTTTCAAAAAAGTGACAGTTATTTTCTGGTGAGTCCAAATGAGACCTGAAAATGACAATCACAAGGCTGAAATAATGTGGTGGAGGACATGTGTTCATTATGTGAACTGCGGCTCTATGTGGTCTTGGGACAGAATCCTTATAAAGGGATTGAGATTTTGCAATGCAAACATTGGACCTATGAGGGTAATGAGCAGAGGGACTCCACCTTGGGCACAAGTGGAATTGTTTATCAAAAAGTGGACAATCCCTTTAAAGCCAAACTCTTCAAAGTCATTCATGAACAGGCGGAGGTGAGAGGTGATAATTAAACTTCCCTCTGTGCCTCTCATCCTCTAATCTGCACCATCCAGTACAGCCCCCCCCCCCCCCCACAACAATTAGGGACCCCCCGCTGTAGGGAGCTGATATGTAAACACATGCTTATTGAATAAGGAGAAGATCTTATAGAACTTTCCAGTCTGACCAAATGAAGTTTCAGCAGTAGAATTGCACACCTCCCAACCTTTTGAGATGGGAACGAGGGGCACCTATCAGCAAATATATGTAGGCATAGGACACGCCCCCTGCCACGCCTCTTAAAGGAGCATTATACAACAAAAAAAGATTTGTTAAACCCATGGGTGCTTTTTTTTTTTTTTTTCTTTTTTTTTTTTTTTAACCACTACTATACATTTATAATGGCTTTTGAAATTTACAAATGCAGCAATGTAAAATTTGGATGAAAGGTTTAGCACTGGGGAACACTTTTTGATAGATAAAAAGTGCATTTTATAAACAACTATATAGATCAGACCAAAATGAGGGACAAATGAAGAGGAAAGAGGGACAGAGGGACATTGCTCCAAATCAGGGACAGTCCCTCGAAATCAGGGACAGTTGGCAGCTATGGAATCGTTTGACTCTTTTGGGTCTATTTAGAGAACATCAAAATTTGTATTCTCATGTTTTATTAATCCAAAAAAATATTTTATAAAACAATTTTGGCACTTAATAAAAGAAATGCAGGGGGATCCCTTTTTATTTTATTTCCCCATTAAATGCAAAAAAGAGTAGATTTCACTTAAAGGACTTTAAGAAACATTTAACCCTTCTATTTCTATCATCGTATGCCATATGCCAATGGTGGCAGGAGGGGGGGGGGCTACACACACTCCTGTAAGTGCCTCCCCTTGCCCTGGGCACCCCCAGCATGTTTGCTGGGCTTCGTGCACCCAAGGGGCCGACCCGGGACCGGCATGGAGGGTGCTGACAGGTAGAAGGATGGTCCGTTTGCTGATCTCCGCTTCCTGCTAATGACCCAGAAACAACATGTAAAACATAATTTATGTGTCCTGGTATCACTTTTCCAAGCCAGTATGGCCAAGGAAGAAGCTAATGGAGTACAATCTGCATTCCATTAGCTTCATTGGAGGGCAGGTGAGACATCAGGGGTCTTTAAGACCCCTGATGTCTCATTAAAGAGAACGTGTCACCAAAGGAATCATCACATAGGGGACATTTTGCCATCTACAGTATCACACAAAAGTGAGTACACCCCTCACATGTTTGTAAATATTTTATTATATCTTTTCATGTGACAACACTGAAGAAATGACACTTTGCTACAATGTAAAGTAGTGAGTGTACAGCTTGTATAACAGTGTAAATTTGCTGTCCCCTCAAAATAACTCAACACACAACCATTAATGTCTAAACCGCTGGCAACAAAAGTCAGTACACCCCTAAGTGAAAATGTCCAAATTTGGCCCAAAGTGTCAATACTTTGTGTGGCCACCATTATTTTCCAGCACTGCCTTAACCCTCTTGGGTATGGAGTTCACCAGAGCTTCACAGGTTGCCACTGGAGTTCTCTTCCACTCCTCCATGATGACATCACAGAGCTGGTGGATGTTAGAGACCTTGCGCTCCTCCACCTTCCGTTTTTTAGATGCCCCACAGATGCTCAATAGGGTTTAGGTCTGGAGACATGCTTGGCCAGTCCATCACCTTTACCCTCAGCTTCTTTAGCAAGGCAATGGTTGTCTTGGAGGTGTGTTTGGGTCATTATCATGTTGGAATACTGCCCTGCGGCCCAGTCTCTGAAGGGAGGGGATCATGCTCTGCTTCAGTATGTCACAGTACATGTTGGCATTCATGGTTCCCTCAATGAACTGTACCTTCCCAATCCCGGCAGCACTCATGAATCAAATAAGTTTATCTTGGTCTCATCAGACCACAGGACATGGTTCCAGTAATCCATGTCCTTAGTCTGCTTGTGTTCAGCAAACTGTTTGCAGGCTTACTTGCGCACCATCTTCAGAAGAGGCTTCCTTCTGGGACGCCATGCAGACCAATTTGATGCAGTGTGTGGCGTATGGTCTGAGCACTGACAGGCTGACCCCCCACCCCTTCAATCTCTGCAGCAATACTGGCAGCACTCATACGTCAATTTGGACATTTTCACTTAGGGGTGTACTCACTTTTGTTGCCAGCGGTTTAGACATTAATGGCTGTGTTGAGTTATTTTGAGGGGACAGCAAATTTACACTGTTATACAAGCTGTACACTCACTACTTTACATTGTAGCAAAGTGTAATTTCTTCAGTGTTGTCACATGAAAAGATAGAATAAAATATTTACAAAAATGTGAGGGGTGTACTTACTTTTGTGAGATACTGTATGTGATAAAAAATAAAGTTTAGTGAAATGTTTCAAAAAACTAAAGTTACACCCAAAGCACTTATGTAAAAAAAAAAACTGTAAAAAAAATAAAACATTCTGTAATGATCTAAATAGTATTGTAGTATACAAAATGTCCATAAAATCTATATTGCAATTATTCATCTTTAAAGGGTCCATGTCAGTAAAATGGTTGTCAATCCAATTAATCTGACAATGAAGAGGATTTAATAATCGAAAATATTATTTAATATCTAATAAATGAAGGATACCTATTGTAAAAACACAGAGGGACTAGCGCTATCTAAAAGTAAATTATTTAAATGAAAATAAAAGAGGAAGGGACGGAAGTAATGTTGAGGCTTTTTTCTCCTGAAACGCATTGGCTGCATTTGATGCTCCAAACCATTAAATGTTTAAAAAAATGTTCTTTAGCCTCCTCCCGACTGATGGCTACAGCGCGGTCGCAAATTTCCGGGAAGGCGTCTGTTGACGTCCCCCCAGAACCCTGCCCTTTCGGGCGCCACCAGGGCGGGCATGGGGCCTTCGGACACAGCTGATCACAGTTCGAGGTAAAGGGCCAATCGCAGCAGCCCTTTACCATGTGATCAGCTGTGTCCAATCACAGCTCATCACATGTAAACAAATTCCGGTTTTCGGCATTTCCTTTCCCCATCGCTGTCACTGTCTGAAGAAAGGAAAGCCGATAACTGCCTTTCCTGTGATGGGACAATTACACTGATGATCAGTGCAGCCCCATCAGTGCCAATCAGTGTCCACCAGTGCCACCTATCAGTGCCCATCAGTGCCGTCTTATCAGTGCAGTCTCATCAGTGCCCATCAGTGCAGTTTATTAGTGCCCGTCAGTGTCCATCAGTGCCGCCTTATCAGTGCAGCCCCATCAGTGCCCATCAATGCAGCCTCATCACCGCACATCAGTGAGGACGAAAAATCACTTATTTACTAAGTTTTATAACAGATACAAAGAAAAGGGGGTTTTTTTTTCAAAATTTTTTTGTACTTTTTATGTTTGTTTAGCAAAAAATAAAAAATGCAGTGGTGATTAAATACCACCAAAAGAAAGCTAAAATGATAAAAATGTAATATGGATACAGTGTTGCATGACTGAGCAATTGTCATTCAAAGTGCAACAGCGCTGAAAGCCTGGGCAGGAAGGGGGTGAAAGTGCCCGGTAGGCAAGTGGTTAAATAAAATAAATTTTGTATCAGGCGTGCCTCTGTACACATCCAGTTCTAAGAAGCAGCTCTCTAACATACAGGGTATCTCTATGAGTCCCAAAAAGAATGCAAAGGATGAGAATGCCACAAGTTTGCAACCAACCCAGTATAAGTTTATAAATCTTGGTAAAAGATCAGAGGGTAAATCCAACACATTTTTACATATAATGGAGTCCCCAAGCTGAGTGGGCCAACAATGGTTGCTGGTTAACTATCAGCTGTGGGGGATACCATTGGGTTTGTATCTTGTGATGTTTCAATGTGTATTGGAAGATATTATACATGATTTATATACTGTATGCGAAGAGGTTTTTAAACTGTAAAAATAAATATTGATATTTTAACCTTACTTTTGACAATAAGTTGCCTTCAAAGTCCAAATAAGAGTAACTTTGTTTTTTTTTTTTTTTTATATAATTTAATGTGTTTCAGAAGCCTACAATTCCCCCTTCATCATGGCCTTACTTTGGGAGATTTCCCCTAACATCCTATTGCACCTCGGTTACAGGTAGTCAAGGGAAATTTTCCTCAATGGTACAAAGACAGCAAAACAAAAGATGTGCTACAAGATCAGACTGTAAATCCAATGCGTTTTGGGGGCTCACAACTCCCCCTTCATCAGGGTTTGAAAGCTGGTTGTGATAGGAGGACATACTGGAGTAAAATATCAGTGTTAAAGGTTAGAAAAGTGGCAATGTGGGTGCCAGTCTTCCCACCTAAGGCTACCACTCTTCTAATCCTTGCTACTTTGAAATTGTTGTCCAGTATTTTCTCCTATCACAGCGAGAGATCGAGCCCCAATGAAAGGGGAGTTGTGGGCACCCAAAATGCATTGGATTTACTTTCTGATCTTTTAGCGAGAATAATAAAGTTATACTGGGCTGATTTTTTGTTGTAGCTGTGTATACAGTAGAGAAGGTTAGGACTGGTCTTGGGGGCATTTGCCACCAAGGCCAGAAAAAATTAAAGGGTATGTCTTGTTTGGGATACAATGTTGAAGGGTCAGACTGGGGGTGGGCAACTATGGCCCTCCAGCTGTTGCAGAACTACGAGTCCCATCATGCCTCTGCCTCTGGGGGTCATGCTTGTAACTGTCACTTTTGCAATGCCTCATGGGACATGTAGTTCCACAGCAGCTGGAGGGTCGCAGCTGCCCACCAATGGGTTAGACCAGTGGTCTCCAAACTGCGGCCCGGGGGCCGGATGTGGCCCTTTGCTTGCTTTTATCTGGCCCTTGGGGCACTATTTCATCCACTGACACAAGCAATGGAGGACAATTCCCCCCATCTGACACCAACAAAGGTGCACAATTCCTCCCAATGAGCCCAATGATGGGGCACAATTCCTTCCAATGACACCAACAATGGGTCCCAATGACACCAACGATTGGGGAACAATTCCTCCCAATGCGACCAACGATGGGGCCAATGACACCAATGATGGGGCACAATTCCTCCCAATGACACCAATGATGGGGCAACATTTCACTCACTGACACCAAAGGCATTTTTTTAATCCCACTAACGCTGGGACATTTTCTACTCCCAATGGACACAGTCTGGCCCCTCCAAAGTCTGAAGGGCAGTAAACTGGCCCTTTCTTTTAGAAAGCTTGGAGATCCATGGGTTAGACTCATGTTTTTATTGCAGTCTGTGTTAACTGGGGAGATTTGCATTAGTGACCATTACAACAGAAAGTTAGAGGAAGCCATCCAAAGTGGGGGGTAATCCCCTCTTATTTATTCCCAGAACATGTATCCCTATTGGAAAAAAATCCCCTCCATCTTGTTCTGGGGTAACTTTAACATTTTTGGATATTCCCTCACTTTCTTGGTGACAATGGTCACTAATACAAATAGAAAGGTTAATCTCCCCAATTGACTCACTGCAATAAAAACGAGTCTAACCCCTCATTTCCGGATCCAAAACTAGACATGCCCTTTTATTTTTCTTGGCCCTGGCTGAAAATGTCCCCCCCCCCCCCCCCACCTAGTCCTCCCCTGTCTTCCGCAAATTTTGACAATAATTAATGCCTTGGTAAACCTGGTGTCATGTATTTTCAAGGCAGGGAGGATGAGGGAGGAACATTTCTCAAGGTGATGTCATTGTTGTTTAGGCTGCATGTTGATACGTCTTGTTACTATTTTGTTCTCTGTCCAAAAATGTTACCAATTTTTTTGGGCCTCATTTTGACCTCCAGACTAAAAAAAAAAAAAGAAACAGGAAAATGAAAAAGTTCAACAGGACACACTAAGTGTGTATAATGTTCCCTGCACAAAAGGGTCTTAGGAAGGGCACAGCTTTTAGATTAAAGTGGAAAGCCCCCTTTAATGGCCGGGTCTAAGCTGCTGAACATATGGTGAACTGAAGATGGTAATTATCTCTGTGCTTTACAACACCTTCCTGGGGTTTAATGAAGCGTAGAAGTGATTGACAGGCGAGACTCCCTTCAGCCAGCAAGTGACACCTCCCAGGGTGGTCTGATCATCAGAGGCATCTAACCCCCAACTCCAGCATCCTCCAACCTGACACCACCAGCACCAAACTGGACGGATCACTCAATCTCACCTTCCTTCCAATGAAGCACAGACATGGAGATCTTTCCAAGACTCTCCTAATCTATCCCTAACCGAAACAAAATGTTTTGGCAATTGTCCCTAAATATATCATCATCATTGTAAAAAATCGTAGTTTTCCAACCTTGTGTTAGCAGTTTGGTGAAGACCCTTTTCTGTTCCACCATGACTGGACCCCTGCGTAGAAAGCCAGCTCCATAAAGACATAGTGTGACCAGTTTGGTGTGGAGGGACTCGAATGTCCTGTACAGAGTCCTGACCTCAATCTTACTCAACACCTTTGGGGTGACTAGGAATGCCAAGTCTGCCCATCCAACATCAGTACATGACCTCACAAATGAGCACAATTCCCCCCCAGACACCCTCCAAAATCTTGTAGAAAACCTTTCCAGTAGAGTGGAGGATAGTATAGCCCCAGAGGGAGACCAGATCCATATTAATGGTTTTAGGGAGGATGGGTGCAACTCCATATTAATGGTCATGGGAAAATGGAGGGAATGGAGGGGGATGCGGGGCAAGTCCACATTATTATTATTATTATTATTATTATTATACAGGATTTATATAGCGCCAACAGTTTACGTAGCGCTTTACAACTTGAGGGTAGACAGTTCAAATACAATACACTTTGATACAGTAGGAATCAGAGGGCCCTGCTCCTTAGAGCTTACAATCTAAGAGGGAAGGTCAAAAGATACAAGAGGTAATAACTGTGGGTGATGTGCTGATTGAGAAGATAAATGTACAGTTGTTAGGTGGGGGCCAGATAGGCTTCTCTGAAGAGATGAGTTTTCAGGGATCGTCTGAAAGTGGATAAAGTAGGAGAAAAACGGACGGATTGGGGAAGAGCATTCCAGAGGATGGGGGAGGCTCTGGAGAAGTCCTGAAGGCGAGCATGGGATGAGGTGACAAGGGAGTTTGAGAGCAGGAGGTCTTGGGAGGAGCGAAGAGAACGATTAGGTTGGTATTTTGTGACTAGGTTAGAGATGTAGCTGGGGGCCAGGTTGTGGATGGCTTTGTAAGTTATAGTTAGTATCTTGAATTTAATTCGGTGATTGAGTGGCAGCCAATGGAGGGATTGGCAGAGGGGTGTAGCAGACGCTGAGCGGTTTGTGTGGTGGATGAGCCTGGCAGAAGCGTTCATGATGGACTGAAGTGGGGATAGCCTATTTAGAGGTAAACCAATGAGGAGGGAGTTGCAGTAGTCGAGGCGGGAGATGACCAGGGAGTGGATTAGAAGCTTTGTGGTGACATTGGTTAGGAAGGGGCGTATCTTGGAGATGTTGCGGAGATTGAGGAGGCAAGCTTTGGATAGTGAAAGAATGTGGGGTCGAAAGGTTAGTTCAGAGTCCAGGATTACACCTAGGACCCTGGCGTGGGGAGATGGGTTGATAGTTGAGCCGTTGATATTGACAGGGAAAGCAGGGGAAGTGGCACCTGAGGGAGGAAATATCATGAGCTCGGGTTTGGATAGGTTGAGTTTGAGGTAGTGATGTGACATCCAGGCTGATATGTCTGCTAGTAAGTTGGTAATGCGTGAGGAGACAGATGGAGAGAGCTGGGGGGTGGAGAGATAGATTTGGGTGTCATCAGCGTAGAGATGATATTGAAAGCCATGGGAGGCAATCAACTGACCCAAGGAGGTGGTGTAGATTGAGAAAAGGAGAGGTCCAAGAACAGAACCTTGGGGGACCCCAACGGAAAAAGGAAGAGGAGAGCAGGAAGTAGAGTTGTAAGTGACACTGAAGGAGCGGTGTGATAGGTAGGATGAGAACCAGCGAAGAGTACAGTCACGGAGACCAAAGGAGTGGAGTTTTTTGAGGAGGAGGGGGTGGTCCACTGTGTCAAAGGCAGCAGAGAGATCCAGGAGAAGTAGTACCGAATAGTGTCCATTGGCTTTAGCCATTAGTAGGTCATTTGAGAGTTTAAGGAGAGCAGTTTCCGTGGAGTGTTGAGGGCGAAAACCGGACTGGAGGGGATCTAGAAGTTTATTCATGGTCAGATGGTCGCTTAGTCGGATGTAGACCAGTCTTTCAAGAAGTTTGGAGGAGAAGGAGAGTAAGGAGATTGGACGTAAGTTGTTGAGATTGGTGGGATCCAGTGAGGGCTTTTTTAGAATGGGGATGACTAGCGCATGTTTTAGAGAGTTTGGGAAGATTAATGTTAATGTTAATAGCAAGAGGGAAGCAACTCCATATTGATGAACTTGGGGGAAGATGGAGGGGGCAAGTCCATATTAATGGTCATGGGAAGGGGGTGACAACTCCATATTAACGGTCATGGGGGGACTTTATGTCAGTAAACATGGGGCAGATTGAGGGGTAAGTTCATATAAATGTTAATGGGGGACAACCCCATATTAATGGTCCATGGAGGATGGGGGGCAACTCCATATAATGGACATAGGGGAGATGGAGGGCAACTCCATATTAATGGTCAGGGGGGTTGGGGGGGGCAACTCCATGTTACTGGACGTGGAAGAGATGGGGGGGCAACTCCATATTAATGTTCATGGTATTGTAGTAAGTTTTGTTTTTTTATAAAAAAATTGCCATTTATCCAGCAAATTTGCATGTACATTCATTTTGGGAAAAAATGAATGTTCTTTATGCTATTTTATTTTTTAGAACAAATGCTCTTCTATTAGGCCTGGTTCACACCTATGCGGTTTGCTTTTGCTCTGTTTCTGCAGTGCTTTTTGTGGTTCTTTTGTGTTTTTGTACACATGTTTTTGACACTTTTTTTTACACAATTTTTGATGCTTTTTGCATTTTATATGCTTTTTTTGGGCAAATAAAAAATGCAAAATGCATAAAAACGCATTAAAAACGCTTCACAAACGCACTAAATGCTTTTCTGCAGTCTATTGAACCAAAAAAGTTTTACTTTTAAAAAACTCCTTGACCCTTTACAAAAACGCAGTGGCTGAAAAAAGTATAGATGTGAACGTGTCCCATAGGAAACCATGTTAAATGGACTGTAGTACATTCCTGCAAAAAGCACCAAAAAACGCATAGGTGTGAACCAGGCATTTTGGGCAGTAGTAAAATAACAAATTAGGGCTGCTAGAGCTGAGGAACAAAGAAAATATATATGTCTTTGTAAAAAGAGATACAATGTAACATTTCTAGAAAGCATAAGAGGGAATTACAAATAAATGTGACCATCCAGTGATAAAAAAAAATGTAATGTAATAACAGGGCCATGCCAAGGGATAGGCAGAAAAGGCGGCTGCCTTTGGCACCTTATCATTGTGGTACATTGTGTTACAAAGTTGGTGTAGGGACATTTTTGTGGATGTTATGACTCAAATTCATAATTCATGGGCTGCCTTAAAGCAATGCACATTATGGCACGAAATACTGCATGTTAACAAGCAGGAGGAGTGGGGGGTAAGTGAGGACAGGGTGGGGGTAGGGGGGTAAGGGAGGGCAGCGTAGTTGAGGGTGGGGTGGAATAAGGGTTGAGGGCAGGGTTGTTGAGGCTGGGGTGTGATAGGGGTTGAGGGCAGGATAGTTGAGGGTGGGGTGTGATGGACGCCCTTCCAGGCAAATTAAACCCACCCTGTAGCTGCCTTTTGGCTATAGCGTGGGCATGAAGTGGTAATCATGTATGAATGGATAACGAGCCTCCATAATTTGTGTCTCTTATATCTGCCCAAAGTGGAGCTTTAACTACTTGCCGCCCGCCCGCAGTAGTTTTATTGTACGTCGCTGCCGGCCTTCCGGGTTTCCGGGCTCGTATGCGTCCACCCCCTGACATCCTGTGCTGTCATTGGACACAGCAAGAGTTTGGGAGAAAATTTCAGCCAATGATTTCCAATGTGTCCAATCACACACAGAATTCTGTGTTTACAAATACACAGAGCTCTGTGTTCATAGGGACAGTGATTTGGCTGTTTCCTCTTCCTGCAAAACAGGGAAAAAAACAGCCAGATCATAAAGTAAAAACAACACATAATACACACATTACCTGCTTCATGATCGCACTAAGTACATATACATTGCGGCTTGGAAGTGGTTTACCAGGTTATGGCTAAAGCTATCAGCCATAACCCCAGTATTTATTTATTTTTAGCCAGAAATTCTCTTTCTCATAAAAGCAATCCAATGGCTGATTAGCCACTGGATCGCTTTTAGAAGCAGCTGGAGGAGTCAACCCCCCCCCCCCGCCACTCAGGCTTACCGGGGAGCTCGGGAAGTGATCTGTGGTGATCACAGATCCTAATCATGCACAAAATGATACATAATGTCCATGAGTTCCAGAAGAACAAAAGGAGATTTTTTTAGATTTTTTATTTTTTGGATATGTATTATAGCAGAAAGTAAAAAATATTGGATTTTTTTTTTCCAAAATCGTCGGTCTTTTTTTGTTTATAGCGCAAAAAAATAAAAAAACCCACAGAGGTGATAAAATACCACCAAAAGAAAGCTCTATTTGTGGGGGAAAAAAGACAACGATTTTGTTTGAGTACAGTGTCGCACGACCGCGCAATTGTCACGTAAAGTAACGCAGTGCCGTATCGCAAAAATTGGCCTGGTCATTAAGGGGGTAAATCCTTCTGGGAGCTCTAGTGGTTAAACGTCGGTTACTAGCTGTCAAGCCCCAGCGCTCCGATGAGGTTTTTTTAAACATGCTGTGTACATGAGGCCTTATTTGGATATTTTTTGACCAAAGACATGGAGCAGAATACATTTTCGCCTAAACTTACGAAGAAATTGTATTTTATTGGACAAGTTTTATACCAGAAAGGAAAAAAAAATATGTTTTTTTTTTTTCTTTCAAAATTTCTGGTCTTTTTTCCTTTAGATAATAAAAAAAAAAAAAAAAAACGCAGACATGATCAAATACCACCAAAATAAAGCTTTATTTATGGGAAAAAAAGTACGTCAATTTTGTTTGGGTACAGCGTTGCACGACCGCGCGAAAAAGAAAGTTCTATAAATATAATTTGGGTACAGTTGTTGCATGACCGCGCAATTACCATCAGCTCATTCCCCACAGTTACAACCTTTTGTACCACCTGCCCCACCCTTTTAGATTGTAAGCTCTTCTGGGCCCTAAGAGGTAAACGAAAAATCCTGGACAGCCGCACTCAAAAGAAATCTTCAATCTTTATTTAAATAGGGTCATAAAAATACATGCCACAGCATCACAAAGCAGGAAAACTGACGCGTTTCACACTGTAGTCAGTACTTAATCATGATTAAGCACTGACTACAGTGTGAAACGCGTCAGCTTTCCTGCTTTGTGATGCTGTGGCATGTATTTTTATGACCCTATTTAAATAAAGATCGAAGATTTCTTTTGAGTGCGGCTGTCCAGGATTTTTCGTTTACCTCTTAATTACCAGCATTGCCTGCACCGGTTACTTCCAGCAGGGGCGGACTGACAACTCATGGGGCCCCTGGGCAATAGGAGGTTATGGGGCCCCTGGGCAATAGGAGAAGATTATGGGGCCCCCGGGCAATAGGAGATTATGGGGCCCCCAGGCAATAGGAGATTATGGGGCCCCCAGGCAATAGATTATGGGGCCACACAGTATACACATACATACAGTATACACACACAGATACACAATATACACACACAGTATACACACACAGAAAAGGTACTGGAGAGGCGGGGCAGCTATAATCTTGGGATTTTTAAAAAAACACAGATTTTTACATACTGTCCCTGGTTTTATTGAGGCTGGCAACCCTGATGGGGCCCCTTAGTGGCATAGGGCCCTTGGGCAATGCCCGAGTGCCCGAATGGTCAGTCCGCCCCTGACTTCCAGCATGGAGAAAATGTTTGTTCCTCACAGACCTCTTTCAGAGCGGTGATATCTCTCTCTCTCTCTTCTGGGCCCTCTTAATCCTCTTGTATTTTATTGTATTATAATTGTATTGTCTCCCTTTTATATTGTAAAGCGCTGCGTAAACTGTTGGCGCTATATAAATCCTGTATAATAATAATACCAGTTAAAGCAGCGCAATGCCAAATAGTAAAAGCGCTCTGGTCATTGAGCAGCTAAATACTCCGGGGCTGAAGTGGTTAAAGTAGCGTAGTGCTGAATAGCAAAAAAAAAAAATGCTCTGGTCAAAAAAGGGGGGTAAAACCTTCTGGAGGTCGAGTGGTTAAAGGTCTGCCAGGCAGGTCTAGTCCGGAATCCAATTGGTTGGTTGTTGGTTACGGCACATCTGGGACATCATCGCCGCTGAAGAATCCGAGGACAGAATTAATTATTACATTAACCCACCAATGACCAAGGAGAAGCCTTCACACGTTGCCCGTTAAACACCTCCACATGTATTTAATACTCTTTAAATCTCGCAGCGCAATGACGCTGGTTTTGGCAGCGGGAGCGGATTCCGTCAGCGATGGCCTATTTTTTTTTTTTTTTTTTCTTTTTACATTTTCAGCTGGTGATGATAACCAGAAGTCGGTTTTCTCGGCAGCCCGGCCAGGAGATAAAACGAGGATTACCCGTCCAAGTCTAAAATCAGCGCTCTTTTGATTGAGCGCGTTCTGCAGATGATGTCATGACACTCCCAGCTGTATCTGAACTGGAAACACGAAGCCGGAGATTCCCCCCGCCATCTGCAGGCGAGGCCCGGATCAGCCTGTTTAGGCAATCAGCGACTTCCATTGCCGTGGAAAGGTCCGTGATGATGAGCAGGTGCGGCCCGGGCAGCGCAAAGGATCCTGGGAGGCCGGAGATTATCGCTGACATCATCGCACGCAATGCCCGGATCGCCCCCCACACCTGTGATAGGGGAGCGAATGATATCATTTTCAGGTGGTCGGCTTCTGCATATAATGAAGGTTTTTGGATGAGGATGATGAAGGATCAGATGATTGGAGGAGAAGTTTCAAACAGAAGGTGGTACAGAGGGGGGGAGGGGCAATGTTCTCCAGCACGCAGCTGCAAACTCCAGGTGGATACAAATGAATACTCTGTATCCAATAATACATCCATATATATCTTTTTTTATACTGGGTGAGTACAGTGGAGCCTTGGTTTACGAGCAACGTGGTTAACGAGCGTTTTGAAAAACGAGTAACTTTTTTTTTTTAATTCTGAGTGTTGTCCCGCAAAACGAGCAGAATTCAAGCTAATGGGGTGTGCAGTACCGCATTTGACCAGAGGTGCGGGGGGGCGCTGGTGACACTCGGAACGGTTCGGAGCTGTTCGGAAATAGTCGGAATAACTCGGAAACACTCAGAAATACTCAGTTCCCGAATGTTTCCGAGCCTTTCCGAGGCTTACCAAGTTCAGCCGAGCTGTCCCCGAGTATTTCCGAGGCTCTCTGGCACCCCCCCCATGGCCACATGTGGTATTGCATGCCATAGAAGTCGATGCGGAATGATTTATCTTCGTTTCCATTGACTTCTATGGGGAAACTCGCCTTAATGTGCAAGTGCTTTGGATTAAAAGCATTCTCCTGGAACGGATTATGCTCGTAATCCAAGGTTCCACTGTACTTGGAATTGACCTAGACTACGTTTTTCTGTGCCCCTCCCTTAAAGCGATATAAGTCCTGGTTCACATTGATGCGATTTGGCATGCATTGTCAAATCAGCGGCTATTGCCCACAATGGAACCGTCCGAATCGGTGCGACCGATTCCCAAAAGTAGTTTCTGTACTACTTTTGGCGATTTCAGGTGCGATTTCAATAGACATCTGTGCAGGAAACAACACAGATGTCTCTGAAATCGTCGGACTGACATGCGGGAATGAAATTGTGCGAGTTCAGCTGAACTCGCACAATTTCAATCCCGCAGCAGTGTGAACCTGGTACCTGGGCTTAATCTCAAAACCAAAAATGGATTATATTGCAGCTTACTAATCATTAGATGTGGTGGCTGCATTAGTTTTCTTTTTTTATTAAGCTTTTTTCCCTTCTGTTTTCACCTGGTGATCTGGCCAGTAACACACCTCCTGTATTAGAGTGCCCCCCCCCCCCCCCCCCCCCCCACCACCACCACCACTCTGGATGAAGGATCAAAAAGGGGCACCTTTGGACATCAGAGCATTGTAAGTCTGGGAGGAGGGGAGTCAAACGCAACACAGGAGTTGTAGATGAACTAGCAGATTTAAATACACTGACAAATTGAAGCCAAACTCCAGCTCACATTGCAGTTACAGCAAACGGGTTTTATTCTTTTGGGATAAGGCTACATTCACACCTGAGCGTAGCATCTGAAGGAGAGCTTGTTCTTTTGAAAAACAACAGATTTACTGGGCCAGATCACCAGTTGAAAATAGTAGGAAAGAAAGCCTAAAAAAGAAAAACAAATGCAGAAGCCATCACTTCTAAGAATTGGTAAATTGCAAGAAAAAGTTTTTTTTGCAAGTTTTTATACAGTGTTTTTGAGTTTTGCCAATTTTTTTATTAGCCAATAGAGACAACTATCATCATTTTGTTGCTAGGTTTTTCAGCTTTTTTTAGCTTTTCAATTAGCTTTTTTTTTTTTTTTTTTTTTATTAATAATTTATTTTTATTTTTTTAATTTTTTTTAATTTTTTTTTTTTTAGGGTTAGGCTACGTTTCCATTAGTGCGACTTTTCATGCGACTTGGGACTGCAAAAAGATCACGCCAAAATCGCACGACTTTCAGGTCGCGATGATGGAAACCTAGGCTAAGGGGTTAGGCTGGATTCACACCTATGCATTTTTAGTGCTTTTTGCATTTAGCAGATTTGCACTACAGAACGTGTTCCATAGGAAACCATGTTATATGGACTGTAGTGCAAATCTACAAAATGCAAAAAGCACTAAAAATGCACAGGTATGAATCCAGCCTGAGAGTTGAGGTTAGGTTAGGTTAGGGTT
Source organism: Aquarana catesbeiana (assembly GCF_042186555.1). NCBI lineage: Eukaryota > Metazoa > Chordata > Amphibia > Anura > Ranidae > Aquarana > Aquarana catesbeiana. The sequence goes on from NC_133334.1 coordinate 260,661,792, forward strand.
AGGGGGTGAGGTTGTTTATTATATAAAAATAATAAAATAATAATAAATAACTAAGCATCCTAACCCTAACACAAAATAAATAAATAAATATTCTTATTATTCTCATTATTGTTAATAATAATTTTATTTTTTTTGTTCGGGTTTGGGTGTTTATTTATTATTATTTATTATTATTATTATTATTATTATTATTATTAATAATAATAATGTATTTAATATATTTTTTAAGGTTAGGGATTAATTATTATCTATTTATGTATTATTACATATTATTCATTTATTTTATTTATTTATTATTTATTTATGATGATTTTTATTGTTACGTTTTTTTTTTTGTTTTTTTTTTTACATTTTTAATTTGAGCAGAAAATTTGGGCTACAAGAAAAGCTCCAGAAGTTTTTTGAGCTTCAGGTGACTTGGAGTGGAGATGTGAACCATCTCCATGGAGAATAATTGCTTTTTTTTCCTCTCAGAGGTGTGCATGTGGCCTAAAGATTATATATAATTAAACAAAAGCTGATCATTGTAAGCACCCCTGTTATTAGTAAATGGTTTGCCTCATCCCTGAAACATTAAACTGAAACATCTGAAAGAGAGCTGGTTCTGTTGAAAATCAGCAGATTTACTGGCCGGATCACCAGTTGAAAGTAGAAGAAAGAAATTTTAAAAAAGAAAAACAAATGCAGCCATCACTTCTAAGAATTGGTAAGTTGCAATAATAAAATAAATGTTTGCTTTTGGGTTTAATACCACTTTAGGCAAAGGCAGCGGAGGGGGATGTACATATGACGTGGCAAAAATGATCCTCGCTGAAGATTTTTACATATGCCGGCCAAATGCAATCCGTTCAGCAGAATAGGGGCGCCCCTGCAAGGCATGCGGTTGTGGCGCACTGGTGTGGAGCGTAAGGGGTTAAAGCAGGTGGTGAGGATGCGATTTAAGGCTTGGTTCACACTACTGAGTGTGCCAGAGCAGGCATGCGATTCTGTACATATTCAGCAGGTCATGTGTAAGGCAGTCCATTCATTTCAATGGGCTAGAAAAGAGGAACAGAAGTTCCCGACACTTTAACAAATGCACGCTGCAACGCAACGCATGGTGTTGCGGAGCTATGTGTTTTGGCACACGTGAGAATGCCAACGATAGCAGATACGTGGGGGCGCTATTAAAGTGGTTGTAAACCCTGGTAAAAAAAAAAAAAAAACCCTGCAAGACAAAGGCTAGTGAGCTAGTATGCATAGCATAGCATACTACCTCACTATGAATTACTTACCTGAGATCGAAGCCCCCGCAGCCGTCCTCGTCTCCCCCTCCGGCCGGCGACATCTCTCCCCGGGAGGTATCGCGGCTCCGGCGCTGTGATTGGCCGGAGCCGCGATGACGTCAACCTCGCGCATGCGCGTGGGAGCCTGCCGGTAACGGCACACAGACTGAAGCCACGGCACATACGTGCCATTGCTTTAGTTCGCCCCAGTGCGCATGTGCCGATGACGTTGGCACATGCAGGGGACAGGGGATATCTCCTAAACCGTGCAGGTTTAGGAGATATCCAGGGTAGCTACAGGTAAACCTAATTATAGGCTTACCTGTAGCATAAAGTTGTTGTAATGTGCTTACAACCACTTTAAGAATGAATGGCAGTGCTGCATGTCTGCTAAAGGGCAGTGCGTTTCTGTGAGTGTCGAGAAAGCACGCGATTGTGTGCATGTTGCCATCTCTGTCCCATTGGGGAGATTTCCCTTCACTTCCTGTCCCATTAACAAAACAGGAAGTGAAAGGAACTTTCTTTCTCCCTCTCACTTTTCTTTCTTTCTCTCCCTCTCTTTTTTTCTCTCGCTCTCTCTTACTTTCACTCTCTCTCTTTTTCTTTCTCTCTTTTACTTCCTCTCTCTCTCTTTCTTTCTTTTTTGTTCTCTCTCTGGCTTTCTTTTTCTCCCTTTTTCTTCCTCTGTTTCTCTCTCTCTCTCTTTTTCTTTCTCTCTCTGCCTTTCTCTCTCTCTCTTTCTTTCTTTCTCTCTCTCTCTTTCTTTTTCTCTCTCATCCTCTCCCTCTCTCTCTCTCATTCTCTCTCTCCCCCCCTCTCTCGTTCTCTTGCTCCCCCCTTCTCTCTCTCTCACCCCCCTCTCTCTCTCCCTCCCCCCTCTCTCTCTCCCCCTCTCTCCCTCTCTTGTTCTCTCTCTCCCCCCCTGTCTCTCGTTCTCTCTCTCCCCCTCTCTCTCGTTCTCTCTCTCCCCCCTCTCTCTCCCCCCTCTCTCTCTTGCTCTCTCTCCCCCTCTCTCTCTCTCCCCCTCTCTCTCTCCCCCCTCTCTCTCTTGCTCTCTCTCCCCCTCTCTCTCTCTCCCCTCTCCCCTCTCCCCCTCTCTCTCTCTCCCCCTCTCTCTCTCTCCCCCCTCTCTCTCCCCCCTCTCTCTCGTTCTCTCTCTCCCCCTCTCTCTCTCTCCCCCCTCTCTCTCGCTCTCCCCCCTCTCTCTCCCCCCTCTCTCTCTCACTCTCCCCCTCTCTCTCTCTCCACCTCTCTCGTTCTCTCTCTCCCCCCTCTCTCTCTCCCCCCCCTCTCTCTCGCTCTCCCCCCCCTCTCTCTCCCCCCTCTCTCTCTCGCTCTCCCCCCTCTCTCTCTCTCCCCCTCTCTCTCTCCCCCTCTCTCTCTCTCTTGTTCTCTCTCTCCCCCCCTGTCTCTCGTTCTCTCTCTCCCCCCTCTCTCTCTTGCTCTCTCTCCCCCTCTCTCTCTCTCCCCCTCTCTCTCTCGTTCTCTCTCTCCCCCTCTCTCTCCCCCCCTCTCTCTCGCTCTCCCCCCCTCTCTCTCTCCCCCTCTCTCTCTCCCCCCCTCTCTCTCTCTCCCCCCTCTCTCTCCCCCCTCTCTCTGTCGTTCTCTCTCCCTCCCCCCCTCTCTCCCCCCCTTTCTCTCCACCCTCTCTCTCTCTCCTTCTCTCTCCCACCTCTCTCTCGTTCTCTCTCTCCCCCCTCTCTCTGTTGTCCCCCCCCCCCTCTCCCCCCCTCTCTCTCTCGTTCTCTCTCTCTATCCCCCCTCTCTCTCTCTCCTTCTCTCTCCCCCCCTCTCTCCTCTCCCCCCCTTTCTCTATCTCTCTCTCTTTTCTTTTAAACTTTTAAACTTATTTTAAACATCTCTCTCTTTTAAACTTTGCACATAACACATATATATGTATCTCTGTATCTGAGGAGATCATTCTGAGTACATGTGCTATTTATTAAGTGAGTGTGAGAGGGAATACCTGATTGTCACCAGAACTAGTGCCCCCATTTTCAGATTTTTCCTCTATTCCTGTTCTGATGACAACTCAAAATTGTGGGATTTTCTTTCACTTTCATTTTCAATAATAATGATAAACAGGACAAATAAAGAGAATAAAACCCAGACAGGGGGTCTAATTCCTCGCTCTATCCAAAACTGAAAAAAAAAAAAAGGTTTTGCCTTCAGTTTTACTTGAAAAGACAGAACACATTTGTTTTTCTTTTATAATATGCCGACCAGAAAAACTGACCCAAACCGAAGACGCTCCCCCTTTAATCCCGCCCACCCGTACTGGTCATTTTAGTATATCGTATTTTTAATTTTTTTTCTCTTCCTTGCATTTTTTTTCTCGCTGTAATAAAAAACATAAAAGACCAAAATAGAAAAAAAAAAAAAAAAGTCAGAAATGTTTCAGGTGCCAATTTTCCGCATTTTTCTCTCCTGGCATTTTATCCCCGGCCTCTTTTTTTCCATGAGAATAATCAGCCCTCACAATCCTTAATCTGCGGCAGAACTTTGCACCGTCCCTCTGGGACGTAACTCGGCTCGTTATCTCGTGTTCCCGGGGTCGGAGGTCAGAGTGCACATGGTGGATTCGGGGCCAATCACCAGCGGGCCGCGTCTAATGCCAAGTCATGGGAGCAATGGCAGAGGGGTCACCGCGAGGCACACAATATTTATGGACAAAACGCTTTCTATTTTTTATTGCGTAGACAGTTTTTGTCCAGAAATAAAAAAAAAATTAACCCGTGTTTGTGTTTGCGGGAAAACTCAACGTATAAAGTGCGTGTTTTACTACTTACATCCAAAAACTGATATCATTAGATCAAATATATAAAAAGATAAATTCTTCATGCATCAAAAAAAACGCACGTGCGTTTGCGCCCGCCAAAACACATGGTACGGCAGCACCTTTTTTGTATATTTCACACGCATAGGGTAGCCTATTAAAATGAATGGGCTGCCATTAAAATGCAGAAGAACGCATGGGAGCCTGCTGTGTACATCAGATGCGTTGGGGAATGTGCGCAAATTCATGCGTTTTACTATACTACACAAAAGCAAGACTGTTGCAATGCAGCGGGTTTTTAAAATGGCACCAACACTTTTTCTGTGCGTTTCACCTGTGTATGGCAGCCCTAAAACGCGACGAGCAGGCACGTGCAAAAAAAGCACATGTGCCCAGACGCACCTCCCTGGTATGAGCGAGCCCTGAACACCACCGCATTACGCGAAGAAAACTCACCCGCGTTGGAGCCGTCTGTGATGCATGGTAACGCAGTATCATGTGTTTTGGAGGGTGCTAATGTGTACATGTTTGTTAGATGTGTGGGTTTCCAATCGCCACAATTCTGCCCCCGATTCCAAATCGCGTAGCAATTGCAGCAAAACATGAGATGTACATTTGGGTGTCATTCATTCCAAATCGCAAAGTGTGAATGGAGCCTAAGATATCACATGATAGAGAGAGGTGAGGATCAATGCATGCACAGGGGGTGACAGGCGGCAAAGGGTGGATGACAGGTGGCTGGGAGGTGATATGTCTCTCTCTTTCTTTCTATCTTTCTTTCTTTCTCTCTCTTTCTCCCTTTAATTCTCTCTCTCGTTCTCTCTTGTTCATTCTCTATATTTCTATCTTTCTTTCTCTCTCTCTTTCTCTCTCTCTCTTTCCCTCTCCCCCCCCCCCCCCTCTTACTCTGTCTCTCATTCTTTCTCTCTCTTTTCCTCACACACACTTTCACTCTCTCATTCTTTCTCTCCCTCTCTCCTTCTTTCTTTCTTCCTCTCTCTTTCTCCCCCCACCCTCTCTCTCTCTCTCTCTTGTTCTTTCTCTCTTTTATCCTTTCTCTCTCTCATTCTTTTGCTCTCTTTCTCTCTCTTTCATTCTTTCTCTCTCTTTAATTCTCTCTCTCTTTCTCTCTTTCATTCTCTCTTTCTCGCTCATTCATTCTCTCTCAATTTCTATCTTTCTCTCTCTCTTCCTCCCCCCCCCTTACTCTGTCTCTCATTCTTTCTCTCGCTTTCTCTCTTTTATTCTTTCTCTCTCTTTCATTCTCTCTATCTCTATTCCTCACACACACATTTTCTTTCACTCTCTTTCATTCTTTCTCTCTTTCTTTCCCTTTCTCTTTCTTTCTTTCTTCCTCTCTCTTTCTTTCTCTTTCTTTCTCCCCCCACCCTCTCTCTCTCTCGTTCTCTCTTTTATTCTTTCTCTCTCTCATTCTTTCGCTCTCTTTCATACTTTCTCTCTCTTCCATTCTTTCTCTCTTTCATTCTCTCTCTTTCATTCTTTCTCTCTCTCTTTCATTCTCT